>NC_137827.1:59837641-59915141 GCF_963921795.1 Nannobrachium achirus
CTGTAGGGCTGACCTTCGATTACTTTTTTCATAATCGAAGCTTAATCGAAGCTTTCTTTCGAACTTCGAAGCTTCGATGACGGCGACCGGGGGGGGGTGGTAGGGAGCAAAAGTTTATCGGTTACATAAGTGATAACCGTTAAGGAAATGTGTTTAAAAATGCGCGATTTACACAATTTTAAAAGGGAAAACACACCAGTTTTTTCCTCATAATAATGCTCCTTATTTTCATTAAATAGTACAACAATACAACGAGGAAGAAGAAGATACGAATGTTTTCTACATTAAAGAAAGGTGTTTTTGCAGGACAAGTAGGATTGACATAATCACATCACGTCAGTAATGTAACAAAGCGCGGCTGCAACAGCAAACACTGCAGCGCGACTCGAGCCCTATATAACAAACAGATTAACTCCCAAGTCCCAAGGTGTTGTACACGCTAATGTAATAGTAGATTTTATCGTAAATAATTGCACTGCAGTGTGTCTGAATTAAAGTTCCACACTCATCAACCGAAAGCTGATGGTCAGGCTCAGACAACGTAGCCTACTCTATGCGGGCGCGACTATTGAGCTTGCAGCAGATCCGATATAAACTTCATCAACACCACGACAACGTAACCCTAGCAAGTTGGGTTTTAAGCTCTTTTTTCCTCTTTAAAACGGGATCGACGCTGACGGGGTCCGTTTTGTAAAATCCAATTTTCGCTGTTTGTTTCCTTGCGTTGAGTTGTGTGTCTGTCAGCGAGTGGAAGACAGCAAACGCATGCATGGATCATGTTACACCGACAATGGTTTGGTAACGAAATGTGTGACTGCATCGCATAGTTGCATTGGGTGATGTTACATTGGTGTCACACATTTCGGTGCCAAACGCATGTCGGTGTATATGTGACAGCGCGCTGTCTTTTCTTTTTTTTTCCTTCATCATCGACCATTCTGATGGCTTCATGCATGCTCTCGTTGCTGTTGGCTTGTTATTAATGTTAACACGTGTGTGAGAAGGGGGTGACGCTATCACGCTAGAGTGGAGCGAGGCGCATGCAAGCTAAGGCACGCGGCCCCCCCAAAGGACAAACGGCCGCGGCCGATTATTCGAATTTATTTTTCAAATTCGAATACCGTGCCTTCGAACGAAGCTTCGAATATTCGAATTTTTTGGGTCAGCCCTACTATCCTGTGCAGTTCTATCCGTCTGTCTTTCAATGTAGACTAATATGCTTTAAATACAAGCTTTTAATTCGGTACACGAGTAACTATGGTGGTAAAACCTGAAAGAACTACAATTTGGCACCTTTTCCTGTCACGTGACACTTACGTCACTCCAGTTTTCCGTTTCCGTTCTGCGTTCTTTCATTTTTCATTATGAGAATGATGAACGGAATTACGGAATAAGCAGAACCCAGAACGGACCGCGGAGCCGTTTCGCAGTTTTTGCATTGGCTATTTTGGTTTTGTCACGTGTAAACAACAGAGTGTAAATGGACGGACCGGGATTGGTATTCCGTTTCTCGATTTGTTAATCAAAAACAAAAAACGGCAAACCAGAACTAATTGTCTCCTTTTTCGTTTTTCGTTCTTAAAAACCAAATCCAATAACAAACTATCAAAAGGTACACGGACCCTTAATGGGCCAGCAGAGGCCCTTGCTATCGTGTGTGCTTCTGTCACGGCCACTCATAAACGACGATTGCTCCTTCAGTCTGGCAAAATGAAAAAGCTTACAGCACCTGGTATTCCCAGGCGGTCTCCCATCCAAGTACTAACCAGGCCCGACCCTGCTTAGCTTCCGAGATCGGACGAGATCGGGCGTGTTCAGGGTGGTATGGCCGTAAGCGAAAGTCAACCGCAGCCGGTAGGCCTTAATGGCCAGCAGAGGCCCTTGCTATCGTGTGTGCTTCTGTCACGGCCACTCATAAGCGACGATTGCTCCTTCAGTCTGGCAAAATGAAAAAGCTTACAGCACCTGGTATTCCCAGGCGGTCTCCCATCCAAGTACTAACCAGGCCCGACCCTGCTTAGCTTCCGAGATCGGACGAGATCGGGCGTGTTCAGGGTGGTATGGCCGTAAGCAAGTAAGGCAGCAGCCGCTAGGCCTCATATGCCAGTGTCACGTTAACGCGGAGGGGACTGGCGGGTGTCAGACCGGATGAGAAAAGCATCAGCAGAGGCTGCGGTCGTTCAGGCAGTCAGTTAAGGGGTTATCGCTTCTCGGCCTTTTGGCTAAGATCAAGTGGTCGAGTGGTGGATGTGACCGAGCAGAGTTTTTTGGACCAAAGAAAAGAAGTTGCACAGAGAAGATGGCAGAAGGATATCTAATTGGACCAAAGGACACAATGCGTTTCCAGTGGGAGTTGGAGAAGTATCCAGTTATGGCAAGGGACAACTTTGCAAAAGACTATCTAATGGATTCTCTTGGTTTGAAGCATGAGGATGTGCTTTGCCTCCAGGATAATCCCAAAGCGAAAGGGTATGATGTGACTTTTTCTAATCAAAGTACATTTTTGAGAATGTGGGAGTTTTTGAGGAAGAACCGTCATAACGAGGCCATCTTTCTGCCGGGTGTGTTTGTCAGCCCGATGAACGGTATGGGTTTCAGGGTGGTGACTGTGCACATGTTTAACCCGCATGTTGCTGAGAAGGATATAAGGGCTCTGCTGCTTCAGTTTGGGCGTATGGACCCAGGAGTGAAGGTGATGGACAGAACGGGGTTCTGGACGGGGAAATGGACATTTAAAATGTTTTTGAATGCAGACCCAAATGGATGTGATGGATGGGCCCACCCCCCTGCCTTCTTTGCAATAGGAGCAGATAGGGGCTATATGTCGTACTATTGGCAGCCTCCTTTTTGCAAGAAGTGCAGGAAGAGCGGCCACAATGAGAAGAAATGTGCAGAGGGAGCAAAATGTAGATTTTGTTCTTCTGAAGAACATCTGACGAAAGACTGCAAGAGGCTCAAAGACTGTCATGCATGTGGGTCCACGGACCACCTGCTAAAAGACTGCCCTCGAAGGGGCGGGGCAGGTGGTGGTGGGCCTGGGAGAGGAGCAATGAGTGAGAAGACAAGTGAAGCTGGGCTTTCCGCTCCGGTGGGGGTGGGAGGTCAGAAGGGCCCACAGACAAGTGGGAGAAAGGAAGCCCCTTTGAAGCCTGCTGCAGCCCTTGGAGCAGCAAAAGAAGGGGCAAGGACAGGCTCCTGTGCCCTTGAAGGTGCTGGGGTTGCTGTTGAGACTGTTGGTGGAAAGAAGCTGAGGCTGGAAGGGCAGACAGAGGAGGAGATGGATTCTATGGAGAATGAGGAGGGAATGACTGGTGGGGGTATGGATGGGGGGGCAGTGATGCTTCTGGGGTTTGACTCTGGACAGCCTGCCTGCCTATTTGGCCCTGCATCACCGCAAGGAGACCCCCCAGAGGAGGGGCAAAGATTTGTGTGACAATTTGGTCTGTAATGGACGAATAAGTTTTGTTTTTGAGAGTTTTTGATGATTGAAATGGACTTATTTTCATGTTGAAAATGTATCATAATGACTTTGTTTGATTTTGGTTTTGAGGCATTTGTTGAAGATGTTTTTTGGATTGATGGTGATTATTATTGTATGTTCGAAGTTTATAATAAAAAAATAAAATAAAATAAAAATCTGTTCTTATCAGTTTAATATCTGATACGTCCCCTATACGGGGACTACATATTAAACGGATTTTTGGACTCGGGAGTTGAAACAGGGGCTTGCTCCGTTCACTCCACGCATCGACCCGGCATTGCAGTGCCGCTGGGAACGGTGCGCCTCCTTCTGCTTTGTCGAAAGAAACTCGCATACACAAGGGCACCTTATCGTTCTGAACGGCGTGCCCGGTGGTTTATGCCCCGCCCCCTAGGCCGCGCCCCCATTTGTGTTAACCAACGCCCCCAAAGTTGTTGGGGGTTGGGGCGACGGCAGGAGTAGACTAATTCCGGGGTACAAGTGAAAAATCTTCAAAGTGTGGGCTGCTGGAAAAAAAAAACCTGCATGTGCCGTTTTGCCCGGCTCTCCGCGGGGCCCCGGGGAGCCTTGTCACCCAGCCGGGGTGCCCGCCCACAACCCAGTCAAACTCACAACCCGGCTCTCCAGCCGAACCCGGGTACCCACTATTAAGCCACCCTCCCGGAACCTTTACCAATAGCTGCGGGCGCACCGAGGCCGGGGACCTGGTGGTACGAATCCAGCTTTTTGGCAAAGCATTGTGGCCGTTTTGGGGAGCTCCCCACGCCAAAATGGGGCAACCTAAGGGGACTCCAGTCCGCCAGTTGGAGCCAAAGTAAAGTCTAGGTCTGTGTCCTGCTGCCCAACGGGGCTTTCTACGCTGTGGGCGCCCCCTGGTGCTTCTCTAAGTTGTCCAATATTTCACTTTGACAACAGTCTGCCAAAAGGAAAAAAAGAAGGACAAAAAAAGCTTACAGCACCTGGTATTCCCAGGCGGTCTCCCATCCAAGTACTAACCAGGCCCGACCCTGCTTAGCTTCCGAGATCGGACGAGATCGGGCGTGTTCAGGGTGGTATGGCCGTAAGCGACAGTGAACCGCAGCCGGTAGGCCTTAATGGGCCAGCAGAGGCCCTTGCTATCGTGTGTGCTTCTGTCACGGCCACTCATAAACGACGATTGCTCTTTCAGTCTGGCAAAATGAAAAAGCTTACAGCACCTGGTATTCCCAGGCGGTCTCCCATCCAAGTACTAACCAGGCCCGACCCTGCTTAACTTCCGAGATCGGACGAGATCGGGCATGTTCAGGTTGGTATGGCCGTAAGCGACAGTGAACCGCAGCCGGTAGGCCTTAATGGGCCAGCAGAGGCCCTTGCTATCGTGTGTGCTTCTGTCACGGCCACTCATAAACGACGATTGCTCCTTCAGTCTGGCAAAATTAAAAAGCTTACAGCACCTGGTATTCCCAGGCGGTCTCCCATCCAAGTACTAACCAGGCCCGACCCTGCTTAGCTTCCGAGATCGGACAAGATCGGGCGTGTTCAGGGTGGTATGGCCGTAAGCAAGTAAAGCAGCAGCCGCTAGGCCTCATATGCCAGTGTCACGCTAACGCGGAGGGGACTGGCGGGTGTCAGACCGGATGAGAAAAGCATCAGCAGAGGCTGCGGTCGTTCAGGCAGTCAGTTAAGGGGTTATCGCTTCTCGGCCTTTTGGCTAAGATCAAGTGTAGTATCTGTTCTTATCAGTTTAATATCTGATACGTCCCCTATACGGGGACTACATATTAAACGGATTTTTGGACTCGGGAGTTGAAACAGGGGCTTGCTCCGTTCACTCCACGCATCGACCCGGCATTGCAGTGCCGCTGGGAACGGTGCGCCTCCTTCTGCTTTGTCGAAAGAAACTCGCATACACAAGGGCACCTTATCGTTCTGAAAGGCGTGCCCGGTGGTTTATGCCCCGCCCCCTAGGCCGCGCCCCCCATTTGTGTTAACCAACGCCCCCAAAGTTGTTGGGGGTTGGGGCGACGGGAGGAGTAGACTAATTCCGGGGTACAAGTGAAAAATCTTCAAAGTGTGGGCTGCTGGAAAAAAAAAACCTGCATGTGCCGTTTTGCCCACAACCCAGTCAAACTCACAACCCGGCTCTCCAGCCGAACCCGGGTACCCACTATTAAGCCACCCTCCCGGAACCTTTACCAATAGCTGCGGGCGCACCGAGGCCGGGGACCTGGTGGTACGAATCCAGCTTTTTGGCAAAGCATTGTGGCCGTTTTGGGGAGCTCCCCACGCCAAAATGGGGCAACCTAAGGGGACTCCAGTCCGCCAGTTGGAGCCAAAGTAAAGTCTAGGTCTGTGTCCTGCTGCCCAACGGGGCTTTCTACGCTGTGGGCGCCCCCTGGTGCTTCTCTAAGTTGTCCAATATTTCACTTTGACAACAGTCTGCCAAAAGGAAAAAAAGAAGGACAAAAAAAGCTTACAGCACCTGGTATTCCCAGGCGGTCTCCCATCCAAGTAATAACCAGGCCCGACCCTGCTTAGCTTCCGAGATCGGACGAGATCGGGCGTGTTTTTTTTTTTTTTTATCTTTTTATTATCAAAAATCATATTTACAATTCATCACAGGAGCAATACACAGAAATTAAACAATAAAACCAAAATAATCATGAAATATTTACAGAATGAAATTCTAACAGAAAATATTTCAGAATTCAATAATTATTTTCTCATCAGATGAGATTCTGATAAATGTACCACTATCAACAAAACATTTTACAAACTGCTCTCTGTCATATTTGAAAACCAAAAAAACATCCTTCCTTACTATAGATTCAAATATAGGCCAGACTTTCACCTTCTTCCCTTCAAAATGAGCTATATTCCTTCTCATTCTAACAGCACACCTTGCATGGCTCAACAGAAAATTCAGCAAATTAACATTCACCTTTCTTTTGTTCACACTTGCTCCAAACAACATCAGTTCCCTCCAGTTGAAACCTTCAATAAACTCATAACCCCAGTTCTTTAATAAGAAACCTTTCAGTTTAGTGTAAAAATCCTTCAGTCCTTCACAATCTAGAAATAAATGCATGAAGTTTTCTGGACTTCTTTCACACACATCACACTCTCTTTTTATTGTTCGGTCTATCTGATGTAAAACAACATTTGTAAAGATCCTATTATGTCTAAGCTTGAAATCATTATCTTCACATTCAATACTATTACACTTCACATTAGATTAGATTCACCCATAGATTCACCCATATCTTTTTAACATTCATTTCTGGAAATACCCCTGTCCAGACTTTCTCTGATGCTGGTACTTTAACTTCACTCTTCAACATGAGCTGATAGATATCCTTTACTTTCATTTTACCCAACTCTGTTTTCTCTTCATTCTTTACAACTTTCAATTCAGGCAGCGTAGCTAACCTCTTTCCTGCGTCTTCACTATTAATTTTATCCACCCATTCTCTCGGTAGGCTTCCTTTAATCTTATCGTACATATTTATTATTGTTCCCTTCCCGACATCATCATCATATTCATAGATTTCATCCAGTATTGCCCTCACAGGTAAGAATCCTGGTATAACTTCATATGCATAATCTTTGATTTGGTTCAAACCAGCATTCATAAAGATCCTGTTATACAGCCATATTCCATTACTTTTAACCTTTGGAGTCAAGAAGACAGGATGATTTAATATCATATCCATGTTTGAGCACTCATATGTGATATGAGGCAGGAACCTGTTCCAAGCTTCGAACACCTCTTTATAAAAGTAAGGCACATCTTGATACATACTTTTCTTAAATCCCATCAAAAGACTGTGTTCCCCACATCTCCCAATTGTATTTATATAATCCTTGAAAAAATATTTCCACCCATGATTAACACGATCATATAAATACTTCAGGATTACTTTTAATCGAATTGCTTTAATTAAGTGTGCCTGCCATGCAACGCAATGGCAAAACACTTATTGTAATCCGCCATACTTAATTAAGTGTGCCTGCCATGCAACGCAATGGCAAAACACTTATTGTAATCCGCCATACTTAATTAAGTCCATAGTTTCGCCACAAATTTCTGCACGTAATAACTGCCGCACAATTTACGCCACCCACGCAATATATACATCAAAACGTGCGGCTCGGCCGGGAATAGGTTGCTATTACTTTTCTTTCCGATCCGCGTTACCATTGTGACGTAATTCGCAAAAAACGACGCCCAAAAACCCCATTGACTTAGAATGGGGGAAACTTCGGCACGTAATAACTGCCGCACGATTTACGCCACCCCCGCAATATATACATCAAAATGTGCGGCTCGGCCGGGAATGGTGTGCTATTACTTTTCTTTCCGATCCGCTTTACGATTGCGATGTAATTCGCAAAAAACAACGCCCAAAAACTCCATTGACTTTGAATGGGGGACTCCGAAAAAAACCCAGAAACTTTGGCGCCACATAACTCTGCCATATTTTTGCCTAGCAACGTCATTTAAAATGTAAAATGCTCACACAACTTTGGTCTTTTTCCGACCAATAGGGATGAGCTGGAATTGATTAAGCCTCGCCCCCTCTTTAACAGGAAGTGCCCTTCACCAAACAGGAAGTGCCTCTATAACTCATGAACCGTTTGTCGTACAGACTTGCGGCTGGTGTCATACCTTTTCTTTTTTTCTCAATTTTTTTTTTCTCAATTTTTTTTTTTCTCAAATTTTTTTTTTCTCAATTTTTTTTTTCTCAAATTTTTTTTTCTCAAAATTTTTTTTTTCTCAAAATTTTTTTTTCTCAAATTTTTTTTTCTCAAAATTTTTTTTTCTCAAATTTTTTTTTTCTCAATTTTTTTTTCTCAAAATTTTTTTTTTCTCAAATTTTTTTTTCTCAAATTTTTTTTCTAAAAATTTTTTTTCTCAACATTTTTTTCTCAAAATTTTTTTTTCTCAACATTTTTTTCTCAAATTTTTTTTTTCTCAAATCTTTTTTTCTCAAAAAAATTTTTTCTCAAAATTGTTTTCTCAAAATTATTTTTTTCTCAACATTTTTTTTTCTCACTTTTTTTTCTCAAGATTTTTTTTTCTCACAATTTTTTTTTCAAAATGTCTTTTTCTCAAAAAAGTTTTTTTCTCAAATTTTTTTTCTCACAAAACAATTTTTTCTCAAAAAACTGTCGTTAAAGTGCGACCCGTGATAACGGCCAAAAATGCTCCAAAACGCCACTAATTAGTCGAAATGGCTGACTTCCTGTTTGGTTTCTGATTGGCTGCTGGCCTTGTGACGTGGGTAGAGCTGCGAGGGCCTGGTCATCGCTGCTTGCAGCTTTAATTCATTAATCGTCCATGACCTTAATTGGGGCCTATTTCGCCAAACAGGAAGTGCCCCTCACCAAACAGGAAGTGACCCTTGATCTCGTGAACCGTTTGTCATACAGACACGCGGGTTGCGTCAAATGAAATAACGCTAATGCTAACACCAACCGCTACACAAGGTTGCACAGACTTAGCGAGCTGCAGGCACACTTAAAATTTCTTAGAAATTTTCTCTTCTAGTTAAGTGTGCCTGCCATGCAACGCAATGGCAAAACACTTATTGTAATCCGCCATACTTAATTAAGTCCATAGTTTCGCCACAAATTTCTGCACGTAATAACTGCCGCACAATTTACGCCACCCACGCAATATATACATCAAAACGTGCGGCTCGGCCGGGAATAGGTTGCTATTACTTTTCTTTCCGATCCGCGTTACCATTGCGACGTAATTCGCAAAAAACGACGCCCAAAAACCCCATTCACTTAGAATGGGGGAAATTTCGGCACGTAATAACTGCCGCACGATTTACGCCACCGCCGCAATATATACATCAAAACGTGCGGCTCGGCCGGGAATGGTGTGCTATTACTTTTCTTTCCGATCCGCGTTACCATTGCGACGTAATTCGCAAAAAACGACGCCCAAAAACCCCATTGACTTAGAATGGGGGACTCCGAAAAAAAACCAGAAACTTTGGCGCCACATAACTCTGCCATTCTTTTGCCTAGCAACGTGATTTAAACTTTAAAATGCACACACAACTTTGGTCTTTTTCCGGCCAATAGGGATGATTGATTAAGCCCCGCCCCCTCTGTAACAGGAAGTGTCCTTCGCCAAACAGGAAGTGCCTCTATAACTCATGAACCGTTTGTCGTACAGACTCGCGGCTGGTGTCATTTTTCTCAATTTTTTTTTCTCAATTTTTTTTTTTCTCAAATTTTTTTTTCTCAATTTTTTTTTCTCAAATTTTTTTTTTCTCAAATTTTTTTTTCTCAAATTTTTTTTTCTAAAAAAATTTTTTTTCTCAAATTTTTTTTTCCCAAATTTTTTTTCTCAAATTTTTTTTTCTCAATTTTTTTTTTCTCAATTTTTTTTTTCTCAAATTTTTTTTCTCACAAATTTTTTTTCTCAAAAATTTTTTTTCTCAAATTTTTTTTTTCTCAAATTTTTTTTTCTCAATTTTTTTTTCTCCAATTTTTTTTTCTCAATTTTTTTTTTCTCCAATTTTTTTTTCTCAAATTTTTTTTTTCTCAAATTTTTTTTTCCCAAATTTTTTTTCTCAAATTTTTTTTTCTCAAATTTTTTTTTTCTCAAATTTTTTTTTCCCAAATTTTTTTTCTCAAATTTTTTTTTCTCAATTTTTTTTTTCTCAAATTTTTTTTTCTCAATTTTTTTTTCTCAAATTTTTTTTTCTCAATTTTTTTTTTCTCCAATTTTTTTTTCTCAAATTTTTTTTTTCTCAAATTTTTTTTTCCCAAATTTTTTTTCTCAAATTTTTTTTTCTCAATTTTTTTTTTCTCAAATTTTTTTTTCTCAATTTTTTTTTCTAAAAATTTTTTTTCCTCAAATTTTATTTTTCTCAATTTTTTTTCTCAAATTTTTTTTTCAAAATTTTTTTTCTCAATTTTTTTTTCTCACAATATTTTTTTTCTCACAATTTTTTTCTCAAATTTTTTTTTTCTCAAATTTTTTTTTCTAAATTTTTTTTTTCAGGAAGTGCCCCTCACCAAACAGGAAGTGACCCGTTTTCTCGTGAACCGTTTGTCGTACAGACATGTGGGTGGTGTCATATAAAGAACAATAATGTTAAAGTTTATGCACAAAAATGCTAATGTTAATAACGCTAATGCTAACACCAACCGCTACACAAGGTTGCACAGACTTAGCGAGCTGCAGGCACACTTAAAATTTCTTAGAAATTTTCTTTTCTAGTTAATTAATTAAGTCCATAGTTTCGCCACAAATTTCTGCACGTAATAACTGCCGCACAATTTACGCCACCCACGCAATATATACATCAAAACGTGCGGCTCGGCCGGGAATAGGTTGCTATTACTTTTCTTTCCGATCCGCGTTACCATTGCGACGTAATTCGCAAAAAACTACGCCAAAAAACCCCATTGACTTAGAATGGGGGAAACTTCGGCACGTAATAACTGCCGCACGATTTACGCCACCCCCGCAATATATACATCAAAATGTGCGGCTCGGCCGGGAATGGTGTGCTATTACTTTTCTTTCCGATCCGCTTTACGATTGCGATGTACTTCGCAAAAAACAACGCCCAAAAACTCCATTGACTTTGAATGGGGGACTCCGAAAAAAACCCAGAAACTTTGGCGCCACATAACTCTGCCATACTTTTGCCTAGCAACGTCATTTAAAATGTAAAATGCTCACACAACTTTGGTCTTTTTCCGACCAATAGGGATGAGCTGTAATTGATTAAGCCTCGCCCCCTCTTTAACAGGAAGTGCCCTTCACCAAACAGGAAGTGCCTCTATAACTCATGAACCGTTTGTCGTACAGACTTGCGGCTGGTGTCATACCTTTTCTTTTTTTCTCAATTTTTTTTTTCCCAATTTATTTTTTCTCAAATTTTTTTTTTCTCAAATTTTTTTTCTCAAATTTTTTTTTCTCAAATTTTTTTTTTCTCAAAATTTTTTTTTCTCAAATTTTTTTTTTCTCAATTTTTTTTTCTCAAAATTTTTTTTTTCTCAAAAATTTTTTTTCTCAATTTTTTTTTCTCAAATTTTTTTTCTCAAATTTTTTTTTTCTCAATTTTTTTCTCAAATTTTTTTTTTCTCAAATTTTTTTTCTCAAATTTTTTTTTCTCAAATTTTTTTTTTCTCAATTTTTTTCTCTAAATTTTTTTTTTCTCAAAAATTTTTTTTCTCAATTTTTTTCTCTAATTTTTTTTTTCTCAAAAAATTTTTTTCTCAATTTTTTTTTTCTCAAAATTTTTTTTTCTCAAAATTGTTTTCTCAAAATTATTTTTTTCTCAAAAAAATTTTTTCTCACATTTTTTTTTCTCAAGATTTTTTTTTCTCACAATTTTTTTTTCAAAATTTCTTTTTCTCAAAAAAGTTTTTTTCTCAAATTTTTTTTCTCACAAAACAATTTTTTCTCAAAAAACTGTTGTTAAAGTGCGACCCGTGATAACGGCCAAAAATGCTCCAAAACGCCACTAATTAGTCGAAATGGCTGACTTCCTGTTTGGTTTCTGATTGGCTGCTGGCCTTGTGACGTGGGTAGAGCTGCGAGGGCCTGGTCATCGCTGCTTGCAGCTTTAATTCATTAATCGTCCATGACCTTAATTGGGGCCTATTTCGCCAAACAGGAAGTGCCCCTCACCAAACAGGAAGTGACCCTTGATCTCGTGAACCGTTTGTCATACAGACACGCGGGTTGCGTCAAATGAAATAACGCTAATGCTAACACCAACCGCTACAGAAGGTTGCACAGACTTAGCGAGCTGCAGGCACACTTAAAATTTCTTAGAAATTTTCTCTTCTAGTTTTTAAACTTAAATCCACCAATTGTAGACCTCCTTCACTACATTTAGCTATCAGGGTTTGGTGAGCTATCCTGACCCCCTTCCCCATCCATAGAAAATCTGACACTAGCCTATTTATTAAGTGTGCCTGCCATGCAACGCAATGGCAAAACACTTATTGTAATCCGCCATACTTAATTAATTAAGTCCATAGTTTCGCCACAAATTTCTGCACGTAATAACTGCCGCACAATTTACGCCACCCACGCAATATATACATCAAAACGTGCGGCTCGGCCGGGAATAGGTTGCTATTACTTTTCTTTCCGATCCGCGTTACCATTGCAACGTAATTCGCAAAAAACGACGCCCAAAAACCCCATTGACTTAGAATGGGGGAAATTTCGGGACGTAATAACTGCCGCACAATTTACGCCACCGCCGCAATATATACATCAAAATGTGCGGCTCGGCCGGGAATGGTGTGCTATTACTTTTCTTTCCGATCCGCTTTACGATTGCGATGTAATTCGCAAAAAACAACGCCCAAAAACTCCATTGACTTTGAATGGGGGACTCCGAAAAAAAACCAGAAACTTTGGCGCCACATAACTCTGCCATACTTTTGCCTAGCAACGTCATTTAAAATGTAAAATGCTCACACAACTTTGGTCTTTTTCCGACCAATAGCTGTAATTGATTAAGCCTCGCCCCCTCTTTAACAGGAAGTGCCCTTCACCAAACAGGAAGTGCCTCTATAACTCATGAACCGTTTGTCGTACAGACTTGCGGCTGGTGTCATACCTTTTCTTTTTTTCTCAAATTTTTTTTCTCAATTTTTTTTTTCTCAATTTTTTTTTCTCAATTTTTTTTTTCTCAAATTTTTTTTTTCTCAAAATTTTTTTTTCTCACATTTTTTTTTTCTCAAATTTTTTTTTTCTCAAATTTTTTTTCTCAAAAATTTTTTTTTCTCAAAAAATTTTTTTCTCAAAATTTTTTTTTTCTCAAATTTTTTTTCTCAAATTTTTTTTTCTCAATTTTTTTCTCAAAAATTTTTTTTTCTCAAAAATTTTTTTTTTCTCAAGAAAAATTTTTCTTTATTTTTTTTTCTCAAAAATTTTTTTTCTCAAAATTGTTTTCTCAAAATTATTTTTTTCTCAAAAAATTTTTTTCTCACATTTTTTTTTCTCAAGATTTTTTTCTCACAATTTTTTTTTCAAAATTTCTTTTTCTCAAAAAAGTTTTTTTCTCAAATTTTTTTCTCACAAAACAATTTTTTCTCAAAAAACTGTCGTTAAAGTGCGACCCGTGATAACGGCCAAAAATGCTCCAAAACGCCACTAATTAGTCGAAATGGCTGACTTCCTGTTTGGTTTCTGATTGGCTGCTGGCCTTGTGACGTGGGTAGAGCTGCGAGGGCCTGGTCATCGCTGCTTGCAGCTTTAATTCATTAATCGTCCATGACCTTAATTGGGGCCTATTTCGCCAAACAGGAAGTGCCCCTCACCAAACAGGAAGTGACCCTTGATCTCGTGAACCGTTTGTCATACAGACACGCGGGTTGCGTCAAATGAAATAACGCTAATGCTAACACCAACCGCTACACAAGGTTGCACAGACTTAGCGAGCTGCAGGCACACTTAAAATTTCTTAGAAATTTTCTCTTCTAGTTTCCTTTATTACCCATTCTGGCATGTCTAGTGCCCCTATAACATACACCACCTTTGACATTATTAGTGCATTGACCACAATCACCTTTCCCTTTAACCTTAACCCTCTCTGCTTCCAAAAATTCAAAGTTTGTTTTATTTTATTTAACACCCCTGTCCATGTAAGGTCTCTTGCTTCCTTCTCTTTTACACCCAGATTAACACCCAGTATTTTAATATAGTCCTTTGCTACTCTGAAGGGGATATCACAACTCTGTGCTTCCACATTCCCAAAATACATTATTTCTGATTTCTCTATATTGATCTTTGCCCCTGAAGCCTTCCCATAAACATCAAGATGATCCATAATTCTTTTGATGCTATTTATATTTCTAACAGTAAAAGATGTGTCATCCGCATATTGCTGGATTACACTTTCCCCATTTCCTGGAAATTGAACACATTTAATCTCTTTGTCACTTTTCACTATGGTTGCCAGGGGTTCTGTGGAAATACTATACAAAATGGCAGATAGGGGGCACCCTTGTCTCACTGATCTTTCCAAAGGAAAAGTGTCTGTTAAAACTCCATTGCATTTGACACAGCTCCTGGCATTACTATAGAGTAGCTGAATCCACATTAAGAGCCTAGGTCCAAAACCATATCTCTCCATTGTCTTGAAAAGGAAGTTATGTTCAACCCTATCAAAGGCTTTGTTTAAGTCAACATTTAAAACAACACCACCTTCTCCATCATTATTCATATAGTGAATCACATCTCTCATTGTGCAAATTATATCTGCAATATCCCTTCCTGGGACACTGTATGCCTGTGTAGGAGATATAATGCTACCCAGTACCTCCTTAATTCTATTTGCCAACATTTTTGCAATAATCTTATAGTCATTATTCAAAAGGCTGATTGGCCTGTAGTTCTCTAGTTTCATTTTGCTACCTTTATTTTTAAACAATATCGTGAGTACACCCATTGACATGGATTCCGACACCCGCTGTCCTTTCTCCATATGCACATATACCTTTAAAAGTATAGGTGCCAACACATCAGAAAAAGTTTTATAAAATTCTCCTGTTATCCCATCTGAACCAGGGCTCTTGTTAGGCTGAAGACTATTTATAGCCTCTTTGACCTCATCAATTAATATATCACCATCACATAATAGCTTCTCAGATTCACTTATCTTGACAGTCACTTTGTTCAAAACATTTTCAACACACGCATTGTCAATATCACTTTTCCTGAACAAGTCCCTATAAAAAGATTCTACCGTTTCTAAAATACCTACAAAGTCGGTGACCTTTTCTCCATTTTTATTTTCTAGTTCATGAATATACGTTCTCTTCTGCTTAATTTTTTTCAAGTACTAAAAAGAAGGAAGTACATCTTTCGCCATCTACAGCATATTGTGCCCTACTCCTCACAATTGCACCCATACATTTATTTTGCTCATATTTGTCTAGCTCAGCTTTGATTTTCAAATAGTTTTCAATATTGTAGTTTGTATCATTGCTAGCCTTTTCAATTTCCCTTGATAACATTTCCCTCAGTTCATTTTCCTCCTGCTTCTTTCTGAAATTTCTCTGCTTTGCATATCTTATACTTAGGACCTTTATTTTCTTTTTTAAGGACTCCCACCATTCACAAGCATTGCTATATGTTAATGGATTATTATTAACCTCACATTGAATACAGCTTTTAATTACATTCCTATACTTTTCCTCACCCAATAAACTGGAATTCAGGCACCATATACCTCCCCCTCTCTCTGATTCATCTTTCAAGATGATTTTAAAAGATAACATAGCATGGTCACTCAAACCAGTAAACTTGTACATGATTTGTTTTACATACTTAGCCATATCTCTTTTAACTATACACAAATCAATTCTACTCTGCTTAAGTTCTCCCATGACAACTTGCCTTCTAGAAAAGGCTCTTGTGTTGGGATTCTCCTCTCTCCATTTATCTATTAGGTCATTTTCATCCATCATCTTTAGAAAAACATTCCTGGATGAGTCAAATTTGTAAGTAGCATTGCTCACAGCATCCAATCTACAACACTTTAAATTAAAATCCCCAACTAGAATACAGTTCCCTGTACTCAAAGATTTTAGCTGTGTAAATAGATCCCTTCGATCCAGCTCCACGTTAGGAGCATATACATTGATTAATTTAAACAAAGTGTTTTGATATTCAAATTCGACCACTAAAACTCTCCCCTTGGCATCAGATATGATTTGTTTTATGTTGTCCACAACACCTTGTTTAATCAGAATTGCGACACCGCAAGACTTCTCAGTGCCGTTATTTACATAAATAATATCCCCCCATTTGTTTTTTACTTTGTCCATTACATCATCCGTCCAACACGTTTCTTGTAGGCATAGTATATCAGAACTACATGAAATCAAGACTTGTTCTAATTTCAACATATTCCTTAAGCCATTTGTGTTAAAGGATGTTATGGAAATCATAAGTATTATAATGGGGGGAAAGAAACTCCATTACCTATTTTCTGAGACTTTTCTCATTGGCTCTCTTCTCTTCCTTGGCCTTCCTCTTTAGGCTATTCAGAGCCTCTGGACTCAAGTCCATATCTTCGTCAGATAAGTCAGGGTCCACCTCAGAAGTGCCCGGTGGCACCGGTCGTTTCTCTTGGGACAGTACTTTACTCCTCATCTCACCACCAGCTCCAGGTGCAGGACCAGAGGAAATGCCTCCTCTGGTCCTAACTCCACCCCTGCTGATCGCAGCACGGCCAAGACCAGCTCTTTTGACCACATCAATGGGCCCGCCCATGGAGATACTCACATGGTCATTGGGAGATGGGGCAGGACCTGTAGAGGGCCCCACTCCACCTACCCTCTCAATCTTTCTCTCCACAGACGAGTCCAACTCCGCCAGGACGCCATCCATGCTGCTCCCGATGCCAGAAGACTGAGCCACCACCTGCGGCTCCACTCCACCTCTCTGGGTTGCATGCTGCTGGTCACCTCCACTCTCCACCTCCTCCCCCTCTGCTGATGGTGTCTCCTCTACCACCTCTGTCTCAGCATGTAGTTCTTCCTCCATGGCAGCTGGTGGCGCCACCTCTGTCTCCACTGATGTTGCTTCCACCACATTCTCACCATCTGCTGTATTGTCCCATGCAAGTTCCTCTTCCTCCTCCTCCTCTTCCTCCTCCCCCTTCTCCTCAGGATCAGAGTAAAACTGCTCACTCTCCTCTCTGGCATTCTCACATTCCCTTGCATAATGTCCTTGTTGTTGACACCTGAAGCAAAAGAATTCTGCGCAATCCCTCATGATGTGTCCAGGCTGAATACAGAGTCTACAAACACGAACTTGGTTGTCATGAATCACCCTAAAGTGCTCCACTCCCTGCAATGTTTCAAATTTTGTGGAATAAGGCAGTGATTGTACTTCTTTCGGGAACCTCACTTTGACAAAGCGGGTTCCCTCCACAATGTCAGTACCTGGCCAAACTCTCCTCTTAATGGGGGAGACAGCAGTTACCCCCCAAATTCTTAGCTTAGTCAGGATTTCTTCATCTGTGATGTATGCTGGCAGTGCTATGAAGGACACCACCAACTCATTCCTAGTCAGTTCATTCGCAACAATGATGCTATTCCTGATCTTTAGTCCATCCATCAACTTTTCTTTTCCATTAGCATCTTCCATTGTTAGCTCATATTTCCTTGGCGTTCTGAATCTGCATGCAATCACAGTTCCACATTCCTCTTTTACCTTCTTCAATAACTCCATCATGGTGACTCTGTCTTCTCCTTGTATCTCCAACTCAACAGTCAACTCTTTTTCATAGGTCCGATTTGCTCTCTCATTATTCTTATTCCATGCCATGTTCTGTGCCATATTTCCGTCCAGTCAAATCAAAAAACGAACTTTCCCCCAAACAGCAAAGCTGCTGGGGGAATAAACCGAAAAAGAACAAAGAAAACCAAGAATAACCAACTTAAAGTATCAAGCAAGAACAAACGCTGACTCACTTCCTCAAACTGCTCTCTCACTCACTGCTTGGGGCGACCGACAATGGGCGTGTCTCAGTGTGGGATGGCCGTAAGCGACAGTGAACCGCAGCCGCTAGGCCTTAATGGGCCAGCAGAGGCCCTTGCTATCGTGTGTGCTTCTGTCACGGCCACTCATAAACGACGGTTGCTCCTTCAGTCTGGCAAAATGAAAAAAGCTTACAGCACCTGGTATTCCCAGGCGGTCTCCCATCCAAGTACTAACCAGGCCCGACCGTGCTTAGCTTCCGAGATCGGACGAGATCGGGCGTGTTCAGGGTGGTATGGCCGTAAGCAACTGAGGCCGCAGCCGCTAGGCCTCATATGCCAGTGTCACGCTAATGCGGAGGGGACTGGCGGGTGTCAAACCGGAAGAGAAAAGCATCAGCAGAGGCTGCGGTCGTTCAGGCAGTCAGTTAAGGGGTTATCGCTTCTCGGCCTTTTGGCTAAGATCAAGTGGTCGAGTGGTGGATGTGATCGAAAAGAGTTTCTTGGACCAAAGAGAAGAGGTTGCACAGTGAAGATGGCAAGAAGATTTATACCGGGACCAAAGAATACACTGCGTTATCAGTGGTTGGAGGAGGAGTATCCAGTTATGACAAGAGACAACTTTGCAAAGGACTACCTAATGGATACTCTTGGGTTGAAGCATGAGGATGTGCTTTGCCTCCAGGAGAATCCCAAGGCGAAAGGGTATGATGTGACTTTTTCTGATCAACGTACATTTCTGAGAGTGATACCGTTTTTGATGAAGAACAAGCAGAGCCTGGCCATCGTTCTGCCGGGCGTTTGTATCCACCCGTTGCGTGGTATGGAGTCCAGGGAGGTGACGGTACACATGTTTAACCCGCATGTTGCTGAGGAGGACATAAGGACTTTGCTGTGTCAGTTTGGGAGTGTGGAACCAGGAGAGAAGGTGATGGACAGAACGGGGTTCTGGACGGGGAAAAGGACATTTGTGATGAAGTTGAATGCAGACCCAAATGGTCATGATGGTTTGGCCCATCCCCCTGCCTTCTTTACAATAGGAGCAGATAGGGGCTACTTGTCTTACTATCGGCAGCCTCCTTTTTGTAGGAAGTGTAGGAAGAGCGGCCACGTTGAAAAGAACTGTGCAGAAGGAGCTAAATGCAGATTTTGTTCTTCTGAAGAACATGGGACGAAAGACTGTAAGAGGCCAAAAGTTTGCAATGTATGTGGGTCCACGGACCACCTGCTGAAGAACTGCCCTGGAAGGGGTGGGGCAGGTGGTGGAGGGCCTGGGAGAGGAGCAACGAGTGAAAAGGCAGGTGAAGCGGAATCTTTCTCTCCAGCCGGGGAGGAAGGCCGGAAGGGCCCACAGATAAATGGGAGAAAGGTGGCCCCTTTGAAGTCTGCTGCAGTTCTTGGAGCAGCAAAAGAAGGGGCAAGGACAGGCTCCCAGGCCTTTAATGGTGCTGGGGATGTACCGAGAACTGATGGAGGGAAGAAGGTGAGGCTGGGAGGAGAGACAGTGGAGGAGATGGATTCTATGGAAAATGAAGAGGAAATGACTGGTGGGGGTCTGGATGGGGGGGCAGTGGAGCTTCTGGGGTTTGACTCTGGACAGCCTGCCTGCCTTTTTGGCCCCGCATCGCCAGTTCCCAGTGGGGAGATGTCGCCTGCAAGGGTGGAGGAGGGAAGGAGGGGAAAACCTCCAGAGGGAGAGGAGGAGCATGAATTCTATGGATAAATGTGATTGTTTTTGAAATGGACTTTATGATTTATAAATTATTATCTTGAGTTTGGATTTGAAAGTCGATGATGTTTTTTTTTTTTTTTATGAGGCATTTGTTTGAAAGAATGTATGTAAGATTGTTTAAAACACTTTCTAAGCCGGGCCGTACTTGCCCGTACTTGTCCGGACCACCCACTACGCCACGTCGTACTTTCCCGGACTTTTGATATAAATGATAATATCAAAAAAAAAAACGATCGGCCGTTGTTCTCTGTGTCTTCTTGGATCCATCTGAAAGGGTTAAAACTTTTTCCCCCTTCCATTCTGGTAGTGGGTGTAATCCTCGTAATTTCCAGCAGGCCGCGCCGTTCACTTACATTCTAGCTGCATGGTTGGCTCAGGAGCCCCTCCTTCACTACACAGAGTAGAAAATCAACAAGAAGCACAACCAACATGGCTGGATTACAAGCGTCTAGGTTTCTGTTCGTGGATTGCGGACTCAATCACGCTCGGGCGCCGCTTCCCTATCGCTCTTTTCCCTGCTTCGCCGCACGGAAACGAATGGAGGAGATCTCCCCGCCGCGTCCTCAAAGTAAGAACGTCGACCTCTGCAGGAGCAATATACACGCTGTACCGAGCACTCCATTACGTGTTGTTATCATGTGGGCTTTGTTTTTTTTAAACATGTTTATAAATAATTAGCAGATTTGTTCGGCAGAACCTCTGTTCAGGGGTTTCTGGGGGGGCTGTCTTAATAATAAAAAAAAAAAAAAAAAAAAATCTGTTCTTATCAGTTTAATATCTGATACGTCCCCTATACGGGGACTACATATTAAATGGATTTTTGGACTCGGGAGTTGAAACAGGGGCTTGCTCCGTTCACTCCACGCATCGACCCGGCATTGCAGTGCTGCTGGGAACGGTGCGCCTCCTTCCGTTTTGTTGAAAGAAACTGGGATACCCGAGGGCACCTTTTCACGTTGATCGGCGTACCTGGTGGTTAAGTCCCGACCCCTAGGTTGTGCCCCCCATTCGTTTTAACCACGCCCCCTAAGTGGTTGGGGGCTGGGGCGCTGGGAGGAGTGGATGAATTCCGGGGTACAAGTGAAACATCTTCAAAGTGTGGGCTGCTGAAAAAACCTGCATGTGCCGTTTTGCCCGGCTCTCCGCGGGGCCCCGGGGAGCCTTGTCACCCAGCCGGGTGCCCGCCCACAACCCAGTCAAACTCACAACCCGGCTCTCCAGCCGAACCCGGGTACCCAATATTAAGCCGAGGCTGGGGACCTGGTGGTACGAATCCAGCTTTTTGGCAAAGCACTTTGGCCGTTTTGGGGATCTCCCCACGCCAAAATGGGGCACCCTAAGGGGACTCCAGTCCGCCAGTTGGAGCCAAAGTAAAGTCTAGGTCCGTGTCCTGCTGCCCAACCGGGCTTTCTACGCTGTGGGCGCCCCCTGGTGCTTCTCTAAGTTGTCCAATATTTCACTGGCGAGAGACAGCCACTGACGGTCCCGTCCACATCCTTGGACGCAGCCGTGGACGCGTCGAAGGACGCGTCGAAGGACGCGGCCGCGAAAAAATCGGCCGCAGACTTGAGGTCGCGTCCGCGGACGCAAACGGCCGGCCGTGGACACAGAAGGCCGGCCCGCGGACGCAAACGGCCGGCCCGCAGACGCAAAACAAATTGGATGTCTATATGTGTTTTTTGATGGAGAATTCAAATCTGACCTTCTTTTTTGGATATGACAACTCTAACCTGCATCAATTGGTATTTTATAATTGCCAATTGTACCCTATCCATCTAAAAAACTAATTGGATGTCTATTGTCAGTATTTTTGGATGGATAATTCAAATATGACCTCCTTTTTTGGATAGTACAACTCTAACCTGCATCAATAGGTGTTTTATAATTGCCAATTGTACACTATCCATCTAAATTCAATTATATATACATCTATACCTACCTACCTCTATACCTACCTGGGCAGAGTGTGGACACATCTATCTATCTATCTATCTATCTATCCATCTATTTATTTATTTATACTTCACCTTTAGTCCAGAAGAGAGTTCAGACTCAAGAACTTGCTTACATGGAACTGTGTCATGACTGTGTCATGGAACCCAGGCGTCCCGCGTGGTAGGCGAGAATTCTACCACTGAACCACCAATGCAACTTCTGGTGGGAAGTGAAGCTGTTTTCACAAGATAGGAACACCTATTAATTGTGTAGGAACACCTATTAGTTGTACAATAATTCTACCACTGAACCACCAATGCATGTAGGTGCAACTTCTGCAGAAAGATTAAGCTTTTTCACAAAATAAAAAAAAACCTGTTAGTTGCGTCGGAAAACCTGTTAGTTGTACGGGAATTTTACCACTGAACCACCAATGCATGTAAGTGCAACTTCTGGTGAAAAATGAAAAATGATTTTTGCAAAATAGGAAAACCTATTAATTGTAGGTTGAGTCCAATTTAAAAGGCACAAAAAGTCAAAAGAGTCCTAGTGCATTTATAGGGATGGCATGGCATAGTGGATAGACTCCTGGCCTCCTTGCCTCCAAGGTCAGTGGTAGAATTCTCTCCTGCCACGCGGGAGGCCCGGGTTCGATTCCCGGCCAATGCAGGGTGCCCTTTAGAATATGTGCGCGGATGGTTGCGTTCCCTAAAAAAAGGGGAAAAAAAGAGGCAGAAATTGCACACATTTCAGAAATCGACAATGCCGCTGTTTCCACTACATAGTGCTTCCCTGTGAGGACCAAATCCTGTCTCCTTGGTCATCAAAGCATTGTGACATTAATTACAGCACTACTTGTAGTCTCAAATTACACATCTTCCAAACTGCAGCCTGTTTCAGTGTTTCTGCATCTGTTTCCATAGTGTAGTGGTTATCACGTTCGCCTCACATGCGAAAGGTCCCCGGTTTGAGGCTGGGCGGAAAATGTGTGATTGATACTGAGTCCCTTGATGCCAATGGGATGCTCTGTCCGTTGCCACGGAATCTCAAATTTTCAAGTAGTTTGCAATGCCGTGTGACTGGCAGGTCACAGGGCATGGCAAGGAGAATGTATCCTCGTTAGTATAGTGGTGAGTATCCCTGCCTGTCATGCGGGAGACCGGGATTCGATTCCCCAACGGGGAGACGCTTGAAGTTTAACCGCCAAGACCTCCGTGCAATGTATTTCCTATAAATAGCACATCATAAGCTGACTGGTGGGCATAGATTGGTCTTGCGATGAGTGGGTATAGAAGACCTATCTAGGGCACGGGAGGCTGAGACGGGTCCGACTGCAGTATGCAGAAACCCAGTAGGGGCGGGCAAAGGAGGAGGCGGGCCATGGAGGAGCTGGATTCAAAAGCGGGAGGCGGATTAGAAAGGTTCATAGTATACAATAGAATCATGGCAATAATGTCACATGCACGCTGCTCTGTCCCAAAGGTGGGCTTTGAATTCCTCTTCAAACCTTTATTGAACAGGGAAACTAACATTCCCAAAAAAAAAAATTTTAATAATGAAAAGTAACTTTTAATAATAAATAACTGTATTGCATTCATTGTTATTGCCGAAAATGACTCTTCAAACCATTATTCAACACAAGAAAATAACATTACAAAAAAAGAAAACGTTTCCTAATGAAAAATAACTTTTAATAATAAATATTAGCGGCGAGGGATCCCCCTGAGGACCGGCGATCCACGAGAGACACCCCGGTGGAGGGTTGACGTTATAGGGTTAGGGTTAGGGGGTCTCGCGCCGCCGACCACGGAGTGACGGCAGCGGAGGTCCGTGAGAGGTGTCGTGGGACCCTCGCCGCCGACAACGGGGCGACCGCAGCGGAGGTCTGTGTTGGCCGCCCTGCGGGGGTCCGTGTCCGATGCCGGCGGTGGTGGCGAGGGACCCCCACAGGGCGGACGACTCACGGCCACCATGACGGCACCTCTCACGGACCTCCGCTGCCGTCACTCCGTGGTCGGCAACGAGAGATTATTAATAATCATAATAATTTATAATCAATGAGAAAAGGGAGTATGTTAAATGCTTGTCATTCTAATATTTGTTTCAAATAATGATTATTTAAAACAAATATTAGAATGACAAGCATTAATAATCATAATCATTTTACAATATAATCATTGAGAAAAAGGAGTAAGTTAAATGCTTGTCATTCTAAGATTTGTTTTAAATAATCCAAATCATTTTATAATATAATAATTGAGAAATAGGAGTAAGTTAAATGTTTGTCATTTATTTGTTTGACTCAGTGCAGGGGGCAGTAAGTTTCTTCAAACCTGTCTCAGTTTCATTCAGACTCTGAGAGCGTCATATACCTTTAAGAAATGGACACCTCCAAGGCCCGCCCCCTCCAAGGTCCACCCACTACAAGGCCCGCCCCCTCCAAGGCCCACCCCTACTGGGTTTCTGCGTACTGCAGTCGGACTCTATTGGGGAGGCTAGGAATCTATCCACTATACCATGATGGCCCTATAAATGCACTAGGCCTCTTTTGACTTTTTGTGCCTTTTAAATTGGACTCAACATACAATTAATAGGTTTTCCTATTTTGTGAAAAAAAAGTGGCATTTTTCACCAGAAGTTGCACTCACAAGCATTGGTGGTTCAGTGGTAAAATTATCGTACAATTAACAGGTTTTCCGACGCAACTAATAGGTTTTCTTCTTTTGTGAAAAAAGCTTCATTTTTCTGCAGAAGTTGCACCTACCTGGTGGTTCAGTGGTAAAATTCTCGTACAACTAACAGGTTTTCCGACGCAACTAATAGGTTTTCTTATTTTGTGAAAAGTTGCACTTACATGCATTGGTGGTTCAGTGGTAAAATTCCCGTACAACTAACAGGTTTTCTGATGCAACTAATAGGTTTTCTTATTTTGTGAAAAAAACGTAATTTTTCACCAGAAGTTGCACTTACATGCATTGCTGGTTCAGTGGTAAAATTCTCGTACAACTAACAGGTTTTCCGACGCAACTAATAGGTTTTCTTATTTTGTGAAAAAAGCTTCATTTTTCTGCAGAAGTTGCACCTACATGCATTGGTGGTTCAGTGGTACAAAGTCTCAAATTACACACCTTCCAAACTGCAGCCTGTTTCAATGTTCCTGCATCTGTTTCCGTAGTGTAGTGGTTATCCCATTCGCCTAACGGGTGAAAGGTCCCCGGTTCGAGACCGGGTGGAAACATCCTTTGCGGGTGTTTAAGAGGCTTTGTAGGCAAGGTTGCGTGTTTACCTCCAATGTGCATCTGTGCCAAGAAAGGAAAGCAAATGACCCGCAATGTAGATTACCTTCTAAACAGAGAGGTGGAATGAAGGTCCTGCGTTGTCCCACTCGTCTGGCATTAATGAAGACTCGCCATCAGTTCCGTGCTTTTTCTTGGGAGCCCCTGAAGAACCACTGCATCAGTTTCCGTAGTGTAGTGGTTATCACTTCGCCTCACACGCGAAAGGTCCCCGGTTCGAAACCGGGCGGAAACATGTGTCGTTGATACTGAGTCCCTTGACGCCAATGGGATGCTTTGTCTGCTGCCGTGGAATCTGAATGCTACGTAAACTTGATGTTTCAAGAAGTTTGCGATGCCGTTTGACTGGGAGGTCACAGGGCATGGAAAGGAGAATGTGTCCTCGTTAGTATAGTGGTGAGTATCCCCGCCTGTCACGCGGGATACCGGGGTTCGATTCCCCGATGGGGAGATGCTTGTATTTTAACCGCCAAGACCTCCGTGCAATGTATTTCCTGAAAATAGCACATCATAAGCTGACCGGTGGGCATAGACAACATTTTCTCACCCCTAATGCGTCATACAACCGACGCTTTTTCAATTACTGTAATGCGTCGGACGATAGACGCTTTGGGATTGCCGAATGTTTCACGGGTTGGACGCATTGTGTGGTCTAAGAAGAAAGGAAAAAAAAGCAGTTCCCGAAGCGGGATTCGATACCACTTTGAAGGGTTCACTGGTTTACCAGCCACCCGTCGCTACCGCTCACGCCACTATAAACGACGGAGCAGTGCCGTCTCAGGCGCCGATGACCCCCGTGAGTCGCCACCGAGGCGAGCGCTAGCGAGCCGAGTTGCCGCGACGAGCGATTTCCCGTGACGGCCGGCATCGTAAAATGTTCCAGTAAACACATGTCGGCACATGCGTACTTAAGACTACGTTCTCGTCCTAAAACTCTCCGTTCGCATCTGACCGTAGACGCAGTAGGTGTTCCGAAAGCGTCGCACGGGTGAAGCAAAAAGCGAGTTAGGAACGCGTCGGACAGGTGAAGCAGAGGGGGTGAGAATGGGCTGGCATAGATTGGTCTTGCGATGAGTGGGAATAGAAAACCTATCTAGGGCACGGGAGGCCAGGAGTCTATCCACTATGCCATGCCATCCCTATAAATGCATTAGGCCTCTTTTGACTTTTTGTGCCTTTTAAATTGGACTCAACGTACAATTAATAGGTTTTCCTATTTTGTGAAAAAAAGCGTCATTTTTCACCAGAAGTTGCACTTACATGCATTGGTGGTTCAGTGGTAAAATTCTCGTACAACTAACAGGTTTTCCGACGCAACTGATAGGTTTTCTTATTTTGTGAAAAGTTGCACTTACATGCATTGGTGGTTCAGTGGTAAAATTCTCGTACAACTAACAGGTTTTCCGACGCAACTAATAGGTTTTCTTATTTTGTGAAAAAAGCTTAATTTTTCTGCAGAAGTTGTACCTACATGCATTGGTGGTTCAGTGGAAAAATTCTCGTACAACTAACAGGTTTTCCGACGCAACTAATAGGTTTTCTTATTTTGTGAAAAAAGCTTAATTTTTCTGCAGAAGTTGCACCTACATGCATTGGTGGTTTAGTGGTAGAATTATCGTACAACTAATAGGTGTTCCTACACAATTAATAGGTGTTCCTATTTTGTGAAAAAAGCTTCACATCCGCCAGAAGTTGCATTGGTGGTTCAGTGGTAGAATTCTCGCCTGCCACGCGGGAGGCCCGGGTTCGATTCCCGGCCAATGCAGGGTCCTCTTTAGAATATGTGCGGGAATGGTTGCGTTCCCTTAAAAAAGGGGGAACAAAAGAGGCAGAAATTGCACACATTTCAGAAATCGACGATGCCACTGTTTCCACTACATGGTGCTTCCCTGTGGGGACCAAATCCCGGCTCCTTGGTCATCAAAGCAATGCGACATTAGTCACAGCATTACTTGTAGTCTCAAATTACACACCTTCCAAACTGCAGCCTGTTGCAGTGTTTCTGCATCTGTTTCCGTAGTGTAGTGGTTACACATTCGCCTAACGCGCGAAAGGTCCCCGGTTCGAGACCGGGCGGAACATCCTGTGCGGGTGTTTAAGAGGCTTTGTAGGCAAGGTTGCGTGTTTACCTCCAATGTGCATCTGTGCCAAGAAAGGAAAGCAAATGACACGCAATGTAGATTACCTTCTATACAGTGATGTGGAATGAAGGTCCTGCGTTGTCCCACTCGTCTGGCATTAATGAAGACTCGCCATCAGTTCCGTGCTTTTACTCGGGAGCCCCTGAAAAACCACTGCATCAGTTTCTGTAGTGTAGTGGTTATCACGTTCGCTTCACACACGAAAGCTCCCCGGTTCGAAACCGAGCGGAAACATTTGTGGTTGATACTGAGTCCCTTGACGCCAATGGGATGCTCCGTCCGCTGCCGCGGAATCTGAATGCTGCGTAAACTCGATGTTTCAAGAAGTTTGCGATGCCGTTTGACTATCAGGTCACAGGGCATGGCAAGGAGAATGTGTCCTCGTTAGTATAGTGGTGAGTATCCCTGCCTGTCACGCGGGAGACCGGGGTTCGATTCCCCGACGGGGAGACGCTTGGAGAAAATGCTTTGTCTTTGTTGCCGGGCAGTTTTGCCATACTTTCCACCCAATCAGAATTTTACACTTTTCTTGGTCGGCTATTTGGAGACCAGAGTTCGATTCTCACTCACGGAAGTCGGAGGATATTATAATATGCTATATTATTTCACTATGAAGAACAAGATAGTTATTGATCCTTTAACTGCATGTTAACTCTCCTACTGCCAGATTATTTATTTATTTATTGGGTCTGGTGCCATCAAAAAGCGGCTTACCTTTGCGACGTTATAGTAGATAGACAGACATTTATTTATTTAATTTTTTTATTTTTTTTGATTGTGCTATAGTGCACTTTGGTCTGCCAGGCAGCAGAGGGCGGCGTCATGCGAGAATGAATGTGAATTTGCCTGTTATGTGTTGAAGAAGAAGAAGACCAGTCACTGGCCACAGAGCCTTACAGCCAGAGGAAATCAACAAGGAAGTGAATTGTTCTCCGTTGATGTTAACGCGAGTGCCAATCCCGAACTAGTTCGGCTTTATTAGCGTATCGTAGAGTGCCGATCCCGAACAAGTTCGGCTTTTAAAAAAAAAAAAAAAAAAAAATTGAATTTTTTTTTTTTCTTTTGGACCCCATCAAATCTGGTGAACATGATTTCAATCGCGATTTTGCATGTTCCACCCCCATACAACCCCATCTAACATACAGGGCAGCCATTTTTGTTTACATTACATGTAAAACATAATGGCGATTATCTCAAGAATGCCTGAACGGATTTCCAATCGGATTTTTTTGTTTGAAAGCTGTGAACAAACTGCACAAATCCACTCCAATGCAATCCAGGATTGCATTGGATTTTTTAGAGCTCATTCTTCTCTGTTTTTTTCCCATGCATGAGGTGTGCAAGGTTTAATCATGGCTAAGTTGACGAAAATAAGGCTTCTAAAATGCTTGGTAGCCAATAGCTAACTTCAAGCTAACTTCATCCTCTTCCTGTACATGCACAAAGGAGTGTTCAGGCAAGTAGGGCTTGGGCTTGGGCTCCAGGGCTTGGGCATGCATTACCAGCATATCTCTATTATTCTCTGGTCACTGGGCGCCCTCTAGTGGTGATAGGCTGGCACTCAATGAGTTAACGCATAATGGATTTTTTACACCATCACCGCGGAAAATGTGTTTACAGTACACGGCCGCGCGACCCCTCATCAGCTTACAGTCATCAGACGAACAAACCGAACGAGCGCCGTATTGGCGCAGAGGTCTCTTGAGAATTGGGGCGAACGTGAACGTAGCGTGGGGAGAGTTAATAGTATACATGGGCAGAAAATAATAAAGATAATTTTAGTTATACGTGTACTACTGTGTTTGACTTACTTCTGTGTCCTCGATTTTGTTTTTTTCATGAACATAGCTTATTTATGCTTCTTTTTTTAAATTCTGAATAATTTGACATTTAATTTAAACATACAACAAGACAACGGTGACAGTAAGCAGGGCCATGCGGGGAGTCGAACCCCGTTACACGAGTGGAAGTACCACAAGTGGAAGTATCCTACCACAGCCTGGTTTGCTTTGAGAAACCATGTCTTTAGTTGCATGTATTGTGTGAATACAGTTGTTACAACCCAGATCAACATCAAACGTTAGATAACATGGTGGATATTCTGTGTTACTCAATATTACCATTGTTCAGATGAACAGCTTTGTCTGTGCCTCTGACACATTTCTCATAACCCATTAATTATAACACAGAGATCTAAGAGTTAATCAATATATGTTCACCAAATCACCAAGACACCTGGGCATTAAAACGTTTTCTTGGGGAAGTAAGAAGATAATCTATTCATTCCCATGGAGCCATTAAACGTCTTCTAATGATTATGATAATGCGCTGATGTAATTAGCATCCCTCCCTTTGTCAAACATGTCCACTGTTGTGAATATAGTTGTTACAACCCAGAGATTTCAGATGAAAAGCAGAGTTTCCGGTGTTCCGGAACATACATACAGTGCAATATAATATATATTAATAATACAGTATGAAACAGAGCTGCTACCTTTAAATGCATTTTGAGAAAGAATAATGCTGCAATTTGTTCCAAAAGCTTTATACCCTCTATTATGTAAAATGTCACAAAGCACATAGCTCTGTTTACACAATGCTGTACCCCCTCCAACTGTATATATGTTCCCCATGTTCAACTGTTTTTATTTTATTTGTAACATTTGCTTTGGCAATGTAAACGTCTGTTTTCTCGTGACAATAAAGCTCCTTTGAATAGAATTGCAATATGACATATTTCTCATAACCCATTATAATAACACAGAGAGTTCTAAAAACGATTCCACTATGTTCACCAAATCACCAAGACATCTAAGCATTAAAATGTTTCCTGGTGAAGTGAGAAGGTGATCAATTCATACCCAATGGAGCCATTAAATGTCTTTTAACGATTATGCTAATGCGCTAATTTAATTAACATCCCTCCCTTTGCTTTGTTAAATATGTCCATTGTAAAATCTGCCAGTGTAAAACACACATATGTTTAGTGGCGTGTCTGTGGTCAAGAAAGGGCATTTTACCTGTCAGTTGCTGCTCCCCATGAATGGTATAAATCCAGGCCATAATTTCGTCCAAAAATATAAAACTAAAACCGGAATGTAATCGTGAAGCTACAAGATACATCCATTGTTTATTTGCTGTGTCCATAATTAAATAAATTAAGTCGCATATTAGACTCCCATATAGTTTCATCCTCTGTCAAAATGTAAACAATGGTGGCTGCTCTGCTGAGAGCAAGCAACGGAAGTGGTGCTCTCTGAGACAAAGAGTAGCAGACTAGCAGTGAAAATGTAACAGTGCCACAGCCCATTGACACCCACATTGTGGCCATGAATATTATTACATCCGTAGTGGTTTAGACTGCCATAGAGAATGAATTGGAAAGTGTTTTAGGGCCATTCCAGCCAATGTAAAAAAGCTGTGTCTTTGTTGCCAGGCAGGTTTTGCCTTAATTTTCACCCAATCACAGACATTCTCTGTGGACAGCTCTGTGAGTTTTTTACACTCTTGCCTTCAGCTGATTTTAAATCCCTCTGCTGCTTTTCATGTCCACCCTGTTTTTAAAATGTGTTTATGGTAGAGTCCTTATTGAAGTTCTGAATGTTCCCAGCTAGCAAGGCTGCGCCGCTGATGACGTGACGCTGGTATTTTAAGAGCGAGTCCACGCCGAGCAGGAAACGCCGACGCTCAGCTCTCCTTACGCCGATCAATCCCGCTATCTAGAATTCTTTAGCGTGACGATTTTGAGTGGCGTATAGCAATAGTGTAACGACCTCCTCACGTCCTCACGCAACGCCACCCTTAAAGCCATAGGATATTCTCTCTCTCTCTCTCTCTCTCATTGTACAGCACTTTTGTAATTAAGTGTGCCTGCTATGCAATAGCAGAACACTTATTGTAATCCGCCATACTTAAGTCAGTCAGTAAGTAAGTAAGTAATGTTCTTGCAAATTTCTGCTCGTAATAACTGCCGCACAATTTACGCCACCGCCGCAATATATACATCAAAACGTGCGGCTCGGCCGGGAATGGTGTGCTATTACTTTTCTTTCCGATCCGCGTTACCATTGCGACGTAATTCGCAAAAAACGACGCCAAAAAACCCCATTGACTTAGAATGGGGGAAACTTCGGCACGTAATAACTGCCGCACAATTTACGCCACCCCCGCAATATATACATCAAAATGTGCGGCTCGGCCGGGAATGGTGTGCTATTACTTTTCTTTCCGATCCGCGATACGATTGCGACGTAATTCGCAAAAAACGACGCCCAAAAACCCCATTGACTTAGAATGGGGGACTCCGAAAAAAACCCAGAAACCTTGGCGCCACATAACTCTGCCATACTTTTGCCTAGCAACGTGATTTAAACTTTAAAATGCACACACAACTTTGGTCTTTTTCCGGCCAATAGGGATGAGCTGTAATTGATTAAGCCCCGCCCCCTCTGTAACAGGAAGTGTCCTTCGCCAAACAGGAAGTGCCTCTATAACTCATGAACCGTTTGTCGTACAGACTCGCGGCTGGTATCATAATTCTTTTTTTTTCTCAATTTTTTTTTTCTCAAATTTTTTTTCTCAATTTTTTTTTCTCAAAATTTTTTTTTCTCAAAATTTTTTTTTCTCAAAAAATTTTTTTTTCTCAAATTTTTTTTTTCTCAAATTTTTTTTCTCAATTTTTTTTTCTTTCCGATCCGCGATACGATTGCGATGTAATTCGCAAAAAACTACGCCCAAAAACCCCATTGACTTAGAATGGGGGACTCCGAAAAAAACCCAGAAACTTTGGTGCCACATAACTCTGCCATACTTTTGCCTAGCAACGTGATTTAAACTTTAAAATGCACACACAACTTTGGTCTTTTTCCGGCCAATAGGGATGAGCTGTAATTGATTAAGCCCCGCCCCCTCTGTAACAGGAAGTGTCCTTCGCCAAACAGGAAGTGCCTCTATAACTCATGAACCGTTTGTCGTACAGACTCGCGGCTGGTATCATAACTAGAAGAGAAAATTTCTAAGAAATTTTAAGTGTGCCTGCAGCTCGCTAAGTCTGTGCAACCTTGTGTAGCGGTTGGTGTTAGCATTAGCGTTATTTCATTTGACGCAACCCGCGTGTCTGTATGACAAACGGTTCACGAGATCAAGGGTCACTTCCTGTTTGGTGAGGGGCACTTCCTGTTTGGCGAAATAGGCCCCAATTAAGGTCATGGACGATTAATGAATTAAAGCTGCAAGCAGCGATGACCAGGCCCTCGCAGCTCTACCCACGTCACAAGGCCAGCAGCCAATCAGAAACCAAACAGGAAGTCAGCCATTTCGACTAATTAGTGGCGTTTTGGAGCATTTTTGGCCGTTATCACGGGTCGCACTTTAACGACAGTTTTTTGAGAAAAAATTGTTTTGTGAGAAAAAAAAATTGAGAAAAAAACTTTTTTGAGAAAAATAAATTTTGAAAAAAAAATTGTGAGAAAAAAAAATCTTGAGAAAAAAAATGTGAGAAAAAAAATGTTGAGAAAAAAATAATTTTGAGAAAACAATTTTGAGAAAAAAAAATTGAGAAAAAAAAAAATTTGAGAAAAAAAAAAATTGAGAAAAAAAATTTTTGAGAAAAAAAAAATTGAGAAAAAAATGTTGAGAAAAAACATTTTTTGAGAAAAAAAAAATTTTGAGAAAAAAAATTGAGAAAAAAAATTTGAGAAAAAAAAAATTTTGAGAAAAAAAAAATTTGAGAAAAAAAATTTGAGAAAAAAAAAATTTGAGAAAAAAAAATTTGAGAAAAAAAAATTGAGAAAAAAAAAATTTGAGAAAAAAAAAATTGAGAAAAAAAAATTGAGAAAAAAAGAAAAGGTATGACACCAGCCGCAAGTCTGTACGACAAACGGTTCATGAGTTATAGAGGCACTTCCTGTTTGGTGAAGGGCACTTCCTGTTAAAGAGGGGGCGAGGCTTAATCAATTACAGCTCATCCCTATTGGTCGGAAAAAGACCAAAGTTGTGTGAGCATTTTACATTTTAAATGACGTTGCTAGGCAAAAGTATGGCAGAGTTATGTGGCGCCAAAGTTTCTGGTTTTTTTTCCCAGAAATGGGGGAGTCCCCCATTCAAAGTCAATGGAGTTTTTGGGCGTTGTTTTTTGCGAATTACATCGCAATCGGAAAGCGGATCGGAAAGAAAAGTAATAGCACACCATTCCCGGCCGAGCCGCACATTTTGATGTATATATTGCGGGGGTGGCGTAAATCGTGCGGCAGTTATTACGTGCCGAAGTTTCCCCCATTCTAAGTCAATGGGGTTTTTTGGCGTCGTTTTTTGCGAATTACGTCGCAATGGTAACGCGGATCGGAAAGAAAAGTAATAGCACACCATTCCCGGCCGAGCCGCACGTTTTGATGTATATATTGCGGCGGTGGCGTAAATTGTGCGGCAGTTATTACGTGCAGAAATTCGTGGCGAAAGACTTAACTAGAAAAGAAAATTTCTAAGAAATTTTAAGTGTGCCTGCAGCTCGCTAAGTCTGTGCAACCTTGTGTAGCGGTTGGTGTTAGCATTAGCGTTATTAACATTAGCATTTTTTTGCATAAACGTTAACATTATTGTTCTTCATATGACACCACCCACATGTCTGTACGACAAACGGTTCACGAGAAAACGGGTCACTTCCTGTTTGGTGAGGGGCACTTCCTGTTTGGCGAAATAGGCCCCAATTAAGTTTAAGGACTCTTAATCTTGTCAGGAAGTCAGCCATTTCGACTAATTAGTGGCGTTTTGGCGCATTTTTGGCCGTTATCACGGGTCGCACTTTAACGACAGTTTTGTGAGAAAAAAAAATTTGAGAAAAAAAAATTTTTGAGAAAAAAAAAATTTGAGAAAAAAAAAATTTGAGAAAAAAAAAAATTTTGAGAAAAAAAAAATTTTGAGAAAAAAAAATGTTTGAGAAAAAAAATGTTGAAAAAAAAATTGTGAGAAAAAAAAATCTTGAGAAAAAAAAATGTGAGAAAAAAAATGTTGAGAAAAAAATAATTTTGAGAAAACAATTTTGAGAAAAAAAAATTTTGAGAAAAAAAAAATTTTGAGAAAAAAAAAATTGAGAAAAAAAATTTTTGAGAAAAAAAAAATTGAGAAAAAAATGTTGAGAAAAAACATTTTTTGAGAAAAAAAAAATTTTGAGAAAAAAAATTGAGAAAAAAAATTTGAGAAAAAAAAATTTTGAGAAAAAAAAAATTTGAGAAAAAAAATTTGAGAAAAAAAAAATTTGAGAAAAAAAAATTTGAGAAAAAAAAATTTTGAGAAAAAAAAAATTTGAGAAAAAAAAATTTGAGAAAAAAAAAATTGAGAAAAAAAAATTGAGAAAAAAAGAAAAGGTATGACACCAGCCGCAAGTCTGTACGACAAACGGTTCATGAGTTATAGAGGCACTTCCTGTTTGGTGAAGGGCACTTCCTGTTAAAGAGGGGGCGAGGCTTAATCAATTACAGCTCATCCCTATTGGTCGGAAAAAGACCAAAGTTGTGTGAGCATTTTACATTTTAAATGACGTTGCTAGGCAAAAGTATGGCAGAGTTATGTGGCGCCAAAGTTTCTGTTTTTTTTTCCCAGAAATGGGGGAGTCCCCCATTCAAAGTCAATGGAGTTTTTGGGCGTTGTTTTTTGCGAATTACATCGCAATCGGAAAGCGGATCGGAAAGAAAAGTAATAGCACACCATTCCCGGCCGAGCCGCACATTTTGATGTATATATTGCGGGGGTGGCGTAAATCGTGCGGCAGTTATTACGTGCCGAAGTTTCCCCCATTCTAAGTCAATGGGGTTTTTTGGCGTCGTTTTTTGCGAATTACGTCGCAATGGTAACGCGGATCGGAAAGAAAAGTAATAGCACACCATTCCCGGCCGAGCCGCACGTTTTGATGTATATATTGCGGCGGTGGCGTAAATTGTGCGGCAGTTATTACGTGCAGAAATTCGTGGCGAAAGACTTAACTAGAAAAGAAAATTTCTAAGAAATCTTAAGTGTGCCTGCAGCTCGCTAAGTCTGTGCAACCTTGTGTAGCGGTTGGTGTTAGCATTAGCGTTATTAACATTAGCATTTTTTTGCATAAACGTTAACATTATTGTTCTTCATATGACACCACCCACATGTCTGTACGACAAACGGTTCACGAGAAAACGGGTCACTTCCTGTTTGGTGAGGGGCACTTCCTGTTTGGCGAAATAGGCCCCAATTAAGTTTAAGGACTCTTAATCTTGTCAGGAAGTCAGCCATTTCGACTAATTAGTGGCGTTTTGGCGCATTTTTGGCCGTTATCACGGGTCGCACTTTAACGACAGTTTTGTGAGAAAAAAAAATTTGAGAAAAAAAAAATTTTGAGAAAAAAAAAATTTGAGAAAAAAAAAAATTTGAGAAAAAAAAATTTTTTGAGAAAAAAAAAATTTTGAGAAAAAAAAATGTTTGAGAAAAAAAATGTTGAGAAAAAAAAATGTTGAAAAAAAAATTTTTAAGAAAAAAAAAAATTTGAGAAAAAAAAATTTTTGAGAAAAAAACAATTTTGATAAAAAAAAAATTTTTGAGAAAAAAAATTGAGAAAAAAAATTTTTGAGAAAAAAAAAATTTGAGAAAAAAAAAATGTTTTGAGAAAAAAAAAATTGAGAAAAAAAATTTTTTGAGAAAAAAAATTTTTGAGAAAAAAAAAATTTTGAGAAAAAAAATTTTTGAGAAAAAAAAAATTTTGAGAAAAAAAATTTTTTTGAGAAAAAAAAAATGTTGAGAAAAAAAAAATTTAGAGAAAAAAAATTGAGAAAAAACTTGTTTGAGAAAAAAAAAATTGAGAAAAAAAAAATTGAGAAAAAAAAATTTTGAGAAAAAAAAAATTTTGAGAAAAAAAAAATTGAGAAAAAAACATTTTGAGAAAAAAAAATTTTTGAGAAAAAAAAAATTATGACACCAGCCGCGAGTCTGTACGACAAACGGTTCATGAGTTATAGAGGCACTTCCTGTTACAGAGGGGGCGGGGCTTAATCAATTACAGCTCATCCCTATTGGCCGGAAAAAGACCAAAGTTGTGTGTGCATTTTAAAGTTTAAATCACGTTGCTAGGCAAAAGTATGGCAGAGTTATGTGGCGCCAAAGTTTCTTTTTTTTTCGGAGTCCCCCATTCTAAGTCAATGGGGTTTTTTGGCGTCGTTTTTTGCGAATTACATCGCAATCGTATCGCGGATCGGAAAGAAAAGTAATAGCACACTTAATTAAGTGTGCCTGCTATGCAATAGCAGAACACTTATTGTAATCCGCCATACTTAAGTCAGTCAGTCAGTCAGTAAGTAATGTTCTTGCAAATTTCTGCTCGTAATAACTGCCGCACAATTTACGCCACCGCCGCGATATATACATCAAAACGTGCGGCTCGGCCGGGAATGGTGTGCTATTACTTTTCTTTCCGATCCGCGTTACCATTGCGACGTAATTCGCAAAAAACGACGCCAAGAAACCCCATTCACTTAGAATGGGGGAAATTTCGGCACGTAATAACTGCCGCAGGATTTACGCCACCCCCGCAATATACACATCAAAACGTGCGGCTCGGCCGGGAATGGTGTGCTATTACTTTTCTTTCCGATCCGCGATACGATTGCGATGTAATTCGCAAAAAACGACGCCCAAAAACCCCATTGACTTAGAATGGGGGACTCCGAAAAAAAAAACAGAAACTTTGGCGCCACATAACTCTGCCATACTTTTGCCTAGCAACGTGATTTAAACTTTAAAATGCACACACAACTTTGGTCTTTTTCCGGCCAATAGGGATGAGCTGTAATTGATTAAGCCCCGCCCCCTCTGTAACAGGAAGTGCCTCTATAACTCATGAACCGTTTGTCGTACAGACTCGCGGCTGGTGTCATAATTTTTTTTTTTCTCAAAATGTTTTTTTCTCAACAATTTTTTTTTCTCAACATTTTTTTTTTCTCAAATTTTTTTTTTCTCAAATTTTTTTTTTCTCAAATTTTTTTTTCTCAAATTTTTTTTTCTCAAAAATGTTTTTTTCTCAAAATTTTTTTTTTCTCAAATTTTTTTTTTCTCAAATTTTTTTTTCTCAAAACATTTTTTTTCTCAAAATTTTTTTTTCTCAATTTTTTTTTCTCAAATTTTTTTTTTTCCTCAAAAAAATGTTTTTTTCTCAAAAAACTTTTTTTTTTCTCAAAAAACTTTTTTTTTCTCACAAAACTGTCGTTAAAGTGCGACCCGTGATAACGGCCAAAAATGCGCCAAAACGCCACTAATTAGTCGAAATGGCTGACTTCCTGTTTGGTTTCTGATTGGCTGCTGGCCTTGTGACGTGGGTAGAGCTGCGAGGGCCCGGTCATCGCTGCTTGCAGCTTTAATTCATTAATCGTCCATGACCTTAATTGGGGCCTATTTCGCCAAACAGGAAGTGCCCCTCACCAAACAGGAAGTGACCCTTGATCTCGTGAACCGTTTGTCATACAGACACGCGGGTTGCGTCAAATGACAAGATTAAGAGTCCTTAAACTTAATTGGGGCCTATTTCGCCAAACAGGAAGTGCCCCTCACCAAACAGGAAGTGACCCGTTTTCTCGTGAACCGTTTGTCGTACAGACATGTGGGTGGTGTCATATGAAGAACAATAATGTTAACGTTTATGCAAAAAAATGCTAATGTTAATAACGCTAATGCTAACACCAACCGCTACACAAGGTTGCACAGACTTAGCGAGCTGCAGGCACACTTAAAATTTCTTAGAAATGTTCTTTTCTAGTTCTTTTTTTTTCTCAATTTTTTTTTCTCAAATTTTTTTTCAAAAAAATGTTTTTTTCTCAAAAAAAAATTTTCTCAAATTTTTTTTTTCTCAATTTTTTTTTCTCAATTTTTTTTCTCAACATTTATTTTTTCTCAACATTTTTTTTCTCAAAAAATTTTTTTTTCTCAAAATTTTTTTTTCTCAATTTTTTTTTTCTCAAAAAATTTTTTTTCTCAAAAAATTTTTTTTCTCAAATTTTTTTTCTCAAAATTTTTTTTCTCAAAATTTTTTTTCTCAAAATTCTTTTTTCTCAAAAAATTTTTTTTCCTCAAAATTTTTTTTTCTCAAAAAACTTTTTTTTTCTCACAAAACAATTTTTTGCTCACAAAACAATTTTTTCTCAAAAAAACTGTCGTTAAAGTGCGACCCGTGATAACGGCCAAAAATGCGCCAAAACGCCACTAATTAGTCGAAATGGCTGTGGGTGGTGTCATATGAAGAACCATAATGTTAAAGCTTATGCAAAAAATGCTAATGTTAAAAAATGTAACGCTAATGCTAACACCAACCGCTACACAAGGTTGCACAGACTTAGCGAGCTGCAGGCACACTTAAAATTTCTTGGAAATTTTCTTTTCTAGTTTCTTTATTTTTTGCCATTATTATGCCAATATTATTATATTGGTGTTATTTACTGTTTCAAACAAAACAAGATGACTTCGGTAATAATACTGATTCAATTTCAATGAAAACTGTCTTCTAAATAAAGTTATTGTGCTGTTTTGCTATTTTATTTATTCATTAGGCTTGTATTGTCAAATTGTATTTTGTAGGGTTTTAATGTTTACAATTACAACTTTTTAATGTTTTATTCACAACGGAATCCACAGACAGGAAGTAACATTCCGTCACCGTGCTATGCTTCGGTCAAGTTCGGTGCCTTTCTGTGCAAGACTGTGTCGTATCTTTTCTAGGACAAAGAGAATAGAAAATGGGAGACGGGACCACGGGACCATTCATTGGAGAGATACATGTTGAATTGTATACTTAATTCTTCTACTCCTGGAAATGTAATTCATTTGAAACGGTGAGTGTATATGTGGGGAAGTGTGGTCTGTGTAGTAAAGTCTAAATGTCTGTGTGAGACCTTTGTTCGCCTTCTATTTGTAGCTTGTTAGCTACATAGCATGGTAGCCTCGTCGTGAACATTCTCTTATTTTCATTTGTGGTATTATTGCGTCGTGGTGCAGTGCTTGAAATCATACCCACTCAGTCATAACATACTAATGTTTGTTTGATATTTTGGTAAACAGATCTACGTTTTGTGTATATATACATTTTGTGAGAGAGAGAGAGAGTGTGTGTGTGTGTGTGTGTGTGTGTGTGTGTGTGTGTGTGTGTGTGTGTGTGTGTGTGGCTAATGGGCTAATGTTAGCAATGTTTGCATCAAGCACACTAGGAGCCATCCCTTTGTTGTTGTTTTGTTTTGTTTTTTTTGTCAGCAGACAAAAAGGCTGCTTATTAAGTGTGCCTGCTATGCAATAGCAGAACACTTATTGTAATCCGCCATACTTAAGTCAGTCAGTCAGTCAGTAAGTAAGTAAGTAATGTTCTTGCAAATTTCTGCTCGTAATAACTGCCGCACAATTAACGCCACCGCCGCAATATATACATCAAAACGTGCGGCTCGGCCGGGAATGGTGTGCTATTACTTTTCTTTCCGATCCGCGTTACCATTGCGACGTAATTCGCAAAAAACGACGCCAAAAAACCCCATTGACTTAGAATGGGGGAAACTTCGGCACGTAATAACTGCCGCACGATTTACGCCACCCCCGCAATATATACATCAAAATGTGCGGCTCGGCCGGGAGTGGTGTGCTATTACTTTTCTTTCCGATCCGCGTTACGATTGCGATGTAATTCGCAAAAAACTACGCCCAAAAACTCCATTGACTTTGAATGGGGGACTCCGAAAAAAACCCAGAAACTTTGGCGCCACATAACTCTGCCATACTTTTGCCTAGCAACGTCATTTAAAATGTAAAATGCTCACACAACTTTGGTCTTTTTCCGACCAATAGGGATGAGCTGTAATTGATTAAGCCCCGCCCCCTCTATAACAGGAAGTGCCCTTCACGAAACAGGAAGTGCCTCTATAACTCATGAACCGTTTGTCGTACAGACTCGCGGCTGGTGTCATACCTTTTCTTTTTTTCTCAAAAAAAATTTTTTCTCAATTTTTTTTTTCTCAATTTTTTTTTTCTGAAAATTTTTTTTTCTCAAATTTTTTTTTCTCAAATTTTTTTTTCTCAAAATTTTTTTTTCTCAAAATTTTTTTCTCAATTTTTTTTCTCAATTTTTTTATTCTCAAATTTTTTTTTCTCAATTTTTTTTTTCTCAAAAAATTTTTTTTCTCAAATTTTTTTTCTCAATTTTTTTTTTCTCAAATTTTTTTTCTCACGTTTTTTTTTTCTCACATTTTTTTTTCTCAAAAAAAATTCTTTTTCTCAATATTTTTTTCTCAAATTTTTTTTCTCAAATTTTTTTTTCTCAAAAATTTTTTTTTCTCAATTTTTTTTTTCTAAAACATTTTTTTTTTCTCAAATTTTTTTTTCCGCAATTTTTTTTTCTCAAATTTTTTTTCTCAAAAGACGTTTTTTTTCTCACAAAACTTTTTTTCTCACAAAACAATTTTTTCTCAAAAAACTGTCGTTAAAGTGCAACCCGCTATAACGGCCAAAAATGCGCCAAAAATTTCGGCACGTAATAACTGCCACACAATTTACGCCACCGCCGCAATATATACATCAAAACGTGCGGCTCGGCCGGGAATGGGGTGCTATTACTTTTCTTCCCGATCCGCGTTACCATGGCAACGTAATTCGTAAAAAACTACGCGCTAAAACCCCCATTGACTTTGAATGGGGGACTCGGAAAAAAAACAGAAACTTTGACGCCACATAACTCTGCATACTTTTGCCTAGCAACGTCATTTAAACTTTAAAATGCACACACAACTTTGGTCTTTTTCCAGCCAATAGGGATGGGCTGTAATTGATTAAGCCCCGCCCCCTCTGTATTCCTATTGGCTGGGTTTTAAACAGCCACTACTCGAGTTCACAGCATTGTACCGTCTTGAAACTTGTTGTCTGGACTAACGGCCAATAGGGACTTATTACTTAAGCCCCGCCCCTATCTTCCTATTGGCTTAGCTTTAAACAGCTATATCTCCAGTTCACAGCATGGTACCGTCTTGAAACTTGGTGTCTGGACTAACGGCCAATAGGGACTTATTACTTAAGCCCCGCCCCCTCTAAAGCCCCGCCCCTATCTTCCTATTGGCTTAGCTTTAAACAGCTATATCTCCAGTTCACAGCATTGTACCGTCTTGAAACTTGGTGTCTGGACTTAAACGGCCAATAGGGACTTATTACGTAAGCCCCGCCCCCTCTTAGGCCCCGCCCCTATCTTCCTATCGGCTTAGCTTTAAACAGCTATATCTCCAGTTTGCAGCATGGTACCGTCTCGAAACTCGCTGTGTGTACTTACATGGCAAATAGGAATTATCTGTAATTGCTTAAGCCCCGCCCCCTCTGCATTCCTATTGGCTGGGCTTTAAACAGCCATGTCTCCACTTCCCAAAACGTTACTGGTCTCAAACTCGGTGGGTGGTCCCACAGTCCCAACGGCTAACCGCTAATGCTAATGCTAACAAATGCTAATGCTAACAAATGCTAATGCTAAACATGCTAATGTTAACAAATGCTAACACATGATAATGCTAATGCTAACAAATGCTAATGCTAATGCTAACAAATGCTAATGCTAAAAATGCTAATGCTAACACATGCTAATGCTAATGTTAAAAAATGCTAATGCTAAAAATGCTAATGCCAATGCCAACAAATGCTAATGCTAACAAATGCTAATGCTATCACATGCTAATGCTAATGCTAACAAATGCTAATGCTAACAAATGCTAATGCTAACAAATGCTAATGCTAACAAATGCTAATGCTAATGCTAAAACATGCAAAATGCTAATGCCAATGCCAACAAATGCTAATGCTAACAAATGCTAATGCTAACAAATGCTAATGCTAACACATGCTAATGCTAACAAATGCTAATGCTAAAACATGCTAATGCTAACACATGCTAATGCTAACAAATGCTAATGCTAAAAATGCTATTGCTAATGCTAACACATGCTAATGCAAAAAAATGCTAATGCTAACAAATGCTACTGTTAACACATGCTAATGTTAACAAATGCTAATGCTAACACATGCTAATCCTATGCTAATAGATACTAATGTTAACAAATGCTAATGCTAACACATGCTAATGCTAACAAATGCTAATCCTATGCTAATACATGCTAATGTTAACACATGCTAATGCTAACAAATGATAATGCTAAAAATGCCAATCTTATGCTAATAGATGCTAATGTTAACAAATGATAATGCTAACACATGCTAACAAATGCTAATGCTAACAATTGTTAATGCCAAAAAGTGCTAATGCTAACACATGCTATTGCTAACAGTTACTAATGCTTATGCTAACACATGCTAATGTTAACACATAATAGTGTTAACACATGCTTATGCTAACACATGCGAATACTAAAGTGCTATTGCTAACAGTTACTAATGCTAACACATGCGAATACCATAGACCATGTCCATTTGGTTTCAGGGCGCCCCCAGGGTTCTGGGGGCTTGGCGAATACTAACAAATGCAAATGCTAATGTTAACAAATACTAATGCTAACAATTGCAATGCTAATGCCCAAATGCTAATGTTAACAAATGCAATGCTAATGCTATCAAATGCTAATGCTAACACGTGCTAATATTAACAAATGCAATGCTAATGCTAACATATGCTAATGCTACAAAGACATACTAACAAATACTAATGGTAATGCTAACAAATGCAATGCTAATGCTAACAAATTCTAACAAATGCTAATGCTAAAAATTGAGGCATTAGCATTTACATATAACATTAGCATTTTGATGTTTAGCATTAAACTTCAGCTTGAAGATCACAAGTCTCCAGCTGGAACCAGAATATGGACTCATCATAATGCAGTTGCAAGACCTTCCCTTTCGAGAGTTGACCTTGAATATCAAAAAGAAGACAAACAATTTAGATTTTTAGCATTAAATTTCAGCTTGAAGGTTACAAGTCTCCAGCTGGAACCAGAATATAGAGTCATCATAATGCTGTTGCAAGACCTTCCCTTTCGAGAGTTGACCTTGAATATCAAAAAGAAAACAAACAAAGATGAAAATGCAATTCCATCTACTATATTGCTGGTTAAAGGCCTGGCTTGGTTTAAAGCCCACTCACCAACGACAAGGTGCAGGCCGCGAGTGGGGGACACATGAGGGAGGGGAGGGACAGGACAGTAACAGGAGGGGTGGGGCAGTCCTGCAATGGGCTGTGTGCACTCGTTTGATGGGTGAAAACATGCAGGAAATTGTATTATTATAAGTTTGTGGGGACGGGGAAGGGCAGTATGGGACTAAACGCAGCAGGGTGACGTTTTAGTGTGGAAAAGTGAGCGGACTGTTTCCGCCCAAATGACGCACCTCACAGTAGCGCACACAGTGAGACCAGGATGCACACAAAAAGTAACACAAATTTATGGTTAATATGAATATAATAATTGTGTTGCGTGTAGACTAACTAAGCCATAATGATTTTGAGCAAATATCTAATTGTGATTTCTTTTTTAGGTATTATAATTTTTGTTAAAAGATTAAAACACTATTTTAGGAATATTATTATTATTATTTTAACCAAAGAAAATCACTTATCCTACCTTAAGTTTAACTTTAGCTGAATATGTATTGTGCAAATGTATAAAGCTATGGGTTATGACTAACTAAGCAAATTGGACATCTTGTACTTTTACTTTTGGTACTTGAATTATAATTTGACGGCATGCGGGGAGATCAAGTGTGTGCCATTTGGAAGCACACAGGTCTGTAGGAGACCCGTCTGTAGGCATGTAATCATTTTCAGATAGCGGGGAGGGCAACGGTTTCGTTTGACGGGCAAGGCGGGTCAGGTTTTAGGGATGTTTGTGTGTATTCGGTTGTCCGACTAAACGGTTTGTAAACAACTATTCGTTTTGAAAATACAATTCGATTATTCTATTAAATATATTTTTCATTATTGAAATATCAACTTTATTAAACATTTAATCTGTGCCCATATTACTGTCTTGTCTTAATAAAATGGTTCTTTTTAACAAGCAAATTAAGCATTCCCTTGGTTGATTTCTGTGTCACAGTCACTGTTGCGCGCTGTGGTCTATTCTAGGAATATTATTATTATTATTTTAACCAAAGAAAAACACTTATCCTACCTTAAGTTTAACTTCAGCTGAATATGTATTGTGCAAATGTATAAAGCTATGGGTTATGACTAACTAAGCAAATTGGCCATCTTGTACTTTTACTTTTGGTACTTGAATTATAATTTGACGGCATGCGGGGCAGATCAAGTGTGTGCCATTTGGAAGCACACAGGTCTGTAGGAGACCTTTCTGTAGGCATGTAATACTTTTCAGATAGCGGGGACGGCAACGGTTTCGTTTGACGGGCAAGGCGGATCAGGTTTTAGGGATGTGCGTGTGTATTCGGTTATCCAACTAAACGGTTTGTAAACAACTATTCGTTTTGAAAATACAATTCGATTATTCTATTAAATATATTTTTAATTATTGAAATATCAACTTTATTAAACATTTAAATTCTGTGCCCATATTACTGTCTTAATAAAATGGTTCTTTTTAACAAGCAAATTAAGCATTCCCTTGGTTGATTTCTGTGTCACAGTCACTGTTGCGCGCTGTGGTCAGCGGTCGCGCTGACCTGCAGTGAGTGTGCATGGCACTGCACACAGCCACACACCAGGCAGGCTTTCTGCTGCCTGCACACCATCATTCATAACTCTGAAAATAAAGTAAATTAATGGCAAAGCGAAGTGTATCTTAAAGATACTGGATGTGAATCACTCGTTACCTTGAGTAGGATACCCTGCACGCTGCATCTGTGATCCGGTCCATGAATTAATCCATATTTTGAGGTGAGAACAAGCCAAGGAGAATGCTTAATCATACATTGGCTGAGAATGGAATATCATTATGTAGTTAACTTTGTAGAGAACAGAGCTGTTGCTCAGTTAGTATAGCGACTCCAGTCAGACGTCAGCTGTTGTAGCAAGCAGCTGGGACTGATGCACTAATTATTGATCTGACCTAGATTTGCGCAATGATTTAATTGATTAATTTGAACAATATTTCAATATTATATAACATTTTAAAAGGCTTCTATATACTCTTGATACTTTTTTCAAATGAGGTTTGCCTTAATAGATCGAAGGGTGCTCAGTTTTGGCTATTTTCTGGGTGAAATTACAATTAAAAAAATAATGATTTTCGAAATAGTCGAATATTCGGTTTCAAAATTGTTGTGTACACGTCACTGAAATTAGTCGATAGGAACATCCCTATCAGGTTTAGATTATAGTGAAATTAGTCGCTAGGAACATCCCTATCAGGTTTACATTATAGTCACAGGTGGGTCTGCGTTTCAGATTTTTAAGGGTTGTCAAAATTAGACGCCTGCAGGACTGTAGACAGGACAAACACACCAGGGGTGGGGGGGGGGGGGTAGGCAGGACAGACATTAGGGGTGGCTTACATTTTATGCATTTAGCAAGCGCTCTTGATCCAGAGCGACAATAAGCAAGGTAATACATTAATACAATAAGCAAGGTAATACATCAATACATCAGTAAATCAAATGCAGGAACTGACGGACCACTCCGCCAGTACCTGTTTAAACTACTGCCACCGATGTAGCCGCGGCCGGGAGACGAACCCAGGACCCCGATAACTCAGACTTGTTAGCTAACCAGTCAACCAACGAGCCAGGCATGTTGGTGGGAGCCAACGCACACACCCTGTGGTGTGTGCTCCGATGCTGTACCCAAGTTAAAATGTCTCTTTTATAATGTCAGCGTCCAACACATGAAAACAATTCAATCGACCACTGCGTCCACCGCTCCTCTTCTGCATTGTTGCACATCACTCCCTACTTGGTGTTGCCGAAGTCAACACACAGTATACTGCATCATGGTAACTGTAGTAGGTGTGCAGTACACCTGACTGAAGACAATACCCCGGTTGTGATATGTAGATGTGATCAATCAGGGTCTGCTCTTGGGTTGTTGCGGTGGAGATAAGCTGGCTGTAGCCTTTGGACTCAAACAGCTCCTTAACATGTTTCCGTCCCATCTTGAGGAGGTCCTCATTAAAGTCTCCACAGACGACAATGGGTTGGCAATCCATCAAGGCCAAAGACTCCAAGAGGCGTCCAAGGTTGAGACAAAAGTCGCTGTCTTTGTATTTTGGGGGTCTGTAGACAGTGGCTATGAGCGCTTTGACTGGGGCCTCAACTCTGACGACTGCAAACTCGAGATCGCTGACATTGTCAACAAACCTTGGGGGGTCTGCTTGAAGACTACTCTTGTAGTATGCCGCAACCCCGCCTCCCTTTTTTGTAGCAATGTGCTGCGTCTTGGCGCTTGTGTAAGACACATGTCTGTTGCATGTAACCAGGTAGTATCCCTCCAGCTCAACTTCTGTGGGAACGGAGGTTCCAGACAAATTGGTTTCTGTCATCAACAAGACATCAGCGTGTCTGAACTCGTGGTGAGCCCTCACGTCCTGAATGTGTGACATCAGTCCTTGCGTGTTGTGATGGACGATGGTTAACGTCGGACCCCCAGACCACTGTTGCACAAAGTGCATGAGTGGTCTCGTCAGTTGGAAGGAAGCGCGATTCATGCTCTGCATTGCCATTTTGATTTCTGGGTTGGCGTAAATCTTCTTTTCGTTAAAGTTTGTGATCCTGAGCCCTTGAAGGGAGGTTGTTCGGCTCAGTGCGACATATGCCATTCCAGCATTAAATGTCTTTTCCAAAGACATCACTGCTGAACTGACGGTCATGCCTTGAACTTTGTGGGTTGTACACCCAAAGGCCAGTTTAACGGGGAACTGCCGTCGCACAAGTGATGTGTTGGTCAGGCCCTCCTCAGACCTTTCGATGTACACCAGGTCATCGGTTGGCCCCTGAATCTTCCTGCGGAAATTCTGACCTGCCGTGGGACAATCCAATCTGAGCCCAAGCAAATCCACGACCATGCGTCCACCTGCAGTGGTTGAAACAATGTTGGCTATTGTTCCAAAAGTCCCGTTTACGATCCCGTCTTCGACATCCAGATTCCTAATGACCATGACCCGTGCTCCTTGGGCAACTTCGATGCTTCTTTCCAAGTCCCTTCGGTTACTGTGCTTGTAGGGCTCGTACAGCAGCTTCATCTGGCCTGAGCATCTGTCCTTTGAGTAATCTTGTGCCAGAATCGTGGAAATCGGTGTGCCGAGACTTTTTATAGCCAACTTGTTGTGGGCTTTGACCTCGTCGTTTCGGGAAAAGATATGAAGGACATCATACGGGCCGTCTCTTCTTTCAGTGCAGGCCTGTGTGAGCAGAGCCCTGTCATCGGCACTGAGAGGATCGGCCTTCCTCTTTACTCTTAGCCTGTTCAAGAGTTCGGCGAAAATGCGATCGTCTCTCTGACGCATGATCTCCGTAAGGTCAACAAGCTGAAAATCTGCCCAGAGACCGGACACAGCCTCGTCGGCAATGCAGAGCGGTTTGCCACTACCAACTGGTGGCAGCTGGTAGAAGTCTCCGACCACAAGGACAGACATCCCACCGAAAGGTTTCCTGTTGCCTTTGATCTGCTGGAGTCTCAGGTTGACGTAGTCAAAGACATCCTTGGAGACCATGGATATCTCGTCGATGACCAAGATCTCCGCGGTCCAAAGTGCTCCCCTCATCTCATCCAGTGAATTTCCAAGCGATTTATAGTGGCCCTTCAGACTTCTCGGTAGCTTCAGCAGCGAGTGCAGGGTTCTCCCAGATATGTTGAAAGCTGCAGTGCCAGTAAACGCCGCCAGCAGAACTGCCGGCTGGGTCATATCTGCTTCGTTGAGAAAGCAGGGAAGTTGGCGCAGGATCTTGGTAGCCTCGTGATATATGCACTTGATGACATGAGACTTGCCACAGCCGGCACCCCCAGAGATGAAATAGTAGAAGGGATCAGGATCCTGACGCCAGACGCGTCTCCAACACCATTGACGCACAGCGTAGAAAATGGACGCTTGCGTTTCGTTGAGGCTCCGATACATGCTCCTGACATAATCCGGGCTCAATTCAGGAGCATCGATCCCTGGCATCGCCCTACTGCTGTTAGGTTGGACTTGGTATTTCGGAACCTCGTCTCGCTCCTGTAGCTCGTCGGGATCGCTAACTTTTTGCTGCCTGAAGCGATCGACCTCCGCATCTGGATCAAAATTGTTCCACGCATCAAGGATAGCTGGTTGTCCTGCTTGCAGCATTTCCAGAGCCTGATCCATTTTTCTCCCCCGCCCTTCATATTTGTCTTTGTTCTTATCGACAATGATCTTCACAGGCCAGCGGGTGCTCTTTGTTTCGCCAAGAAGCACATGAGCATTTTTGTAGAAGTGCTCATATGTCGGATAGTTCTCGCTTTTCAGTTGGCTGTCTTCTCTGTGTGGCAAGTACAGTTTCAGCAGCCGCCTGTAAAATTTTTCCGGGGTTTTCTTCTCAGAGAACGGGGGGTAACGTATGATGGCGACTCTATCGAGATTAGTTCGTTTCTGAACGAACCCCATGTCGTTCAGCAGGGCCGATGCTTTCGACTTGTCGCTTTGTTGGCTGTACACCACCCTGTATTCCGACGCAAACTCAGCCATACACAGGTCTTCGAATTCTGTCTCCTGAGGCCTGTTCAGGTACTTCTCAGGTATCCCTGACATCCACACTTCTTGTGCGTCTGGGTCCATCTCCTTCAGTTTGCTCATGGGCTGACTCATTCTCAGACCATCCTCGTCTGTCTGTAAGAAAATTACTTGACGGGTGCACTTTTTAAGTGGGAGACTGCATACCCGGGCCACAGATTCCTGTGCACTGACCTCTCTGCGCTGGACGTACGCGTGCATGATATGTTTCATTTCATCCATTTCCTTGGTGTTGGGTTTAGATTTGCGCACTTCTTTCACCACTTCGGTAAGGAGCTCGGACATCTCATGTTCCGGTTTTGCCACATACCCCAACATGTACTGGGCACAACTGTAATCATCCAGTATATATTGGATGTCCATGTTGGCATCCCACACTCGCAGCAGATGGGGATTGTACGGATTTACCCAGCATTCATCAGGATCGCGCTTCAGGTGAATGGTGGGTACAGTGGTAAGGTTGTCTACGTAGTCCCGATATTGCTCCGCAGTCAGGTTGCATTTCTCCAGCAGATCCGGCAAATCCTTGAATGAGGCTTTGGGGTCATTGAGCATGTCCCTCAGGGGTGCCAGCTTTTCTTTGGCCTCCATTTGTTCCTTGGTCTCTTGCTTCCAGCCTTTTCGCTTTCGCCCTTTACCCTTCTGGCCACCAGCGTTTTCATCTTTTTTGGCCTCGTCGTCGCCTTTGTCGTCATCCAAAGGCAAAAGTGGTGGGGCAATCTGACCACCACCACTTTCATCTTTTTTCGCCGCGTCGTCGTCGTCTTTGACCTCATCCAAAGGCGGAAGTGGTGGTTCGGTGATGATTGTCTGGTCCATGGGTAGTTTGGGGAACCCAAATCGACAAGTGACGTTTCCTTTCTTGCACGATCTGGAGTGGCTTCGGCTGTGAACTTGAACTTCAGACACAATTTTGTGGAGCTCGGGGTCTGCGTACTGGTCAGGCATCTTGCAACTGACGTAGGTGTCTATGAACTTGATGAGGCGTGGGTCATCGGCCGTCGGTGCGTCTTTAATCCAAACCATCATATGGATGTGGGGACTTCCCCTAGCCTGAAATTCCACACGATAGAAATAGTCCACAACCTGACCGATTGGCCTTGCAGTCGACTGGAGAAAATCCATGGCCCTGTCAAATCTCTTTGAAAACATGCGCATGAGTGTGACAGGGTTGGTCCGGATGATTTCACATTTCGCAAGCCAGTCGAGCTGTGAATAGTCTCCTTGTTCACCTTGTTGCGCTTTTATGGCCTTGATGACTTCCGGCCACCTCATCTCCGCGGCACTTGCGTGACAAACCAATTGGGCCTGCCGATCTGTCTACACATAGCGAGAAGGTCCCTAAGTGCTTTCTCCCAAAACGCCGGAGTTCCTCTAAGGGGCATCATGAAGCGTGTCGCGTCCTTGTTCCGTACAAGTCTTTCTACCTCTTCTTTATCCTGCAGCATTTTGTTTGACAGAACGCGTCCGTCCCTGGTATATTTTTTCCCCTTCCGTACCTGGATGGACATGCTGTTAGTAGCCATGTGCGTTTCTGTCACCATTTGCGCATAGAAGAGGTAAGTTTGGTCGGTGGCAAAGCGGGTATCGACCGAAAAGAGCCTGGCGTTGAAGTACCTACTTGGGGACAATTTTTTCTCTCTGACCTCATCCAATGTGTTTCGACCGTCTGGGAAATGCCCAGGTCATGCTCTCCAACTTGGGGACGGTGAAAATACCCACAGGCCTGTTTCCTTGGGCTGGTGCAATGCTGAATATTCCCTCGCCGAATGATAAGATTTCCTGTGCTATGTCCGGAGGCTGCATGCACGTGTCAAAGGTCAGACCGGGTCTAAGCTCCTCCTGCTGCTCATCTGTGGTGGTGGCAGTGGATGGACCGGGTGCGAGTTCCTCATGCGGTTGTGGCTCATCTTTGGTGGTGCGTGCAAGTTCCTCCTGCTGCTCACCTGTGGTGGCGGCAGGGGTTTCCTCTTCTGCATCTTCTTCATCGCCCGACTGCTCGTCTTGGAGACGGTCAAACGTAGCGCTTTCGTTTATGACAATGTCATAGTATTCTGGATGCATCTTTTTGAGTTCCCTCAGCGCCGCCAACACATTCGTCATGTTTACCGTGTAGAAGAACTGATGGCCCTTGTACTTGATGTGTCGCTTCAGCTTGACCTGCAACAGCTGGTCTTCATTGCTGGACCTCGGAAGAGCATTTACAACGGCTTCCACTTCCGATGGTACACACACAACTGCACCATGAACAGCCTTTTGCCGTCCTTTAGGCAAAGAAATTATTTTAGCAAAGGGTAAGAACTTTGCGATCATCTGCCTTTCCAGCATATTCAACAGTTGAAGCTCTGGGGGAACGGGTGCTGGTTCCAGCTTATTAGCAGCTGCTATGGATGGCATCGACCCCCGTTTCAAGTTGTCGTGACAGCAGGTGCAGATGTACTCCTGTCTCCTCTCTTGTGCAACGTCGCATGGGTCTGAGCATTCACTGCCACATGCGTGCACATACTTGCCTGTCAAGCAAGCGGTTACCACGGAAGGGTTTAACTTGTAGTTGTCCCTGTTACACCAATGGACCTGATTGTAGAACAACGCTCTGTGGCACACCGTACAGACATATGTGGGACCATGTGGAATGCTTTCCCGGAATGCCGATATGGCTTCTTCCATTGCAGCTTCCATTGTAATTTGCAGGTGACGGTTTACAATGTGTACAGACCTCCTCTTTAGTCTCATGGCACACTGCAACTTGTGACGGATACGGAGTATGACATCTGCATCGAGTCTCTGCTTTTTGATCTCGGTGCATCGTTGTATATGCCGTCGCCTGAATTCAGGGTCATTGTGAAGCCTTTCACGCTGGTTCTTTGCAGTGTGTTGTAAATGCCGCTGCCTGAATTCAGGGTCATTGTGAAGCCTTTCACGCTGGTTCTTTGCAGTGTGTTGTAAATGCCGCCGCCTAAATTCAGGGTCATTGTGAAACCTTTCACGTTGGTTCTTGGACTTTTGTTGCATACGCCGCCGCCTGAATTCAGGGTCATTGTGAAACCTTTCACGCGTTCTTTCTCGAAAAGCAGCATCAGTTTCCCATCTGTTTTTTTTCGCCTTAAGTTTATTCAGCCGGACTTCTGGAATTCTATATCTCATTTTATAATATTGGGCAGGATCGGAGGTTCTCAGGCCCTTGTTTGCACGTGGTACATTCTGTTCAATGCACTCACGTTGTTGCCGCAAGACTTTGCACTTGTTCCTTCTTCGCCTTGCTTTATTTAGTTTGGAAAGCGTGGGTACTGCTAATGCGAGTGTTGGCATTGCTGGTGTTGTAATTGCAGAACAGTTAAGTTCAAAGGCAACAGGCATGAGCTCATACGAAACACCAGGACGACGGCCTTTGAGGATCTGGCGCAAGTGGCAGACCAGACCACTCAGGTCAAGGAAAGTCAACATAATGGCCTTGCCTCCAAGATCAGGCAAACCGTCTGCCGATCTTGAGTGGGAGTCAAACAATCCATAACGCCCTGATCTGTCGCGGAAGACTGCAAAACATTCAGGGGTTACCATCAACAAAGCATGCGTGACCCCCTCCTGTGACAGGCACTTTTGCAGTTGATCAGCAAGGGACAAGTTGTTCCGTTTAGTTTTGTCCAGGGGACCGATTTTAAAGCCATACTGTGTAAGATGCCCAACTAGTGGTCATTAGCCCTATAGCAAACCGCGGTCGCGTCCGCGTCTTTCGGACGTTTTTCGTACCTTCAGACCCCCGCGTCTGCCTCCACCTCGCTGAGATCTATCTTTTAAGGGGTCCCTTGTTCCTGTGCGTTCAGTAATTCCAGAGATACGGACTCCTTCACCCTGCCTGGTAGGCGAAATTACCTAGAGAAGGGATGGTACAAACGGGCGACAACAAATATGGCTGCCATAGCGACCCCACTTCAAGATGCGCTGTGATTGGCCGGCAGTTGTATAACCCTCGCTGTGATTGGCCGGTAGTGTGATGACGCAATTTTGGCGCGAGATCCGGTCCACGGCAAGGATCTCAGTTTACATACAGAGAAGGCTTTACAGGCTGAAATTCACGGCGCGGATCTTCTAAAACTTTTGTGATTTAATAGTTAGGAGAATTTTAAGATTTGTTTTATAAAAAAAGTTACATAGTACAACTTTAAGGTTTGACATGTTCAGTTGTACACTGTAAACATTGCGGTTGGTGGAAACCTGCCTTGCATGGAGGAGTTGCTCCATGGTCAAGAGATATGACTGTTTCTGTAACAGTTGGTCACAATGCAGCTGCTGGATTAAGTCTTTGTAGAGTGCATCTCCCTGGTAAAGCACTTTGTCAAGGGAGGCCGTGTCGAAACCTACTCCATCATTATGGTAGGCAAGAAACGTGAGTGCCATGCAGGTGCACTGTTTGTTCGGGTGCTGTCCTACAATGTCCCCTTGACAAATGGTGGCCCTCACTGCTTGAAAATGTTGCTTTTCTTGCCTTCTACCCCTCTTCAGAAATGGTTCGAAAACAGCCGGTTTTGGCAATGGTGCTGTGGCTGGTGTGAATGTCACATTTGTTGACGGTCTAGGGGTCTGACTGGAGCCACGTTCGATTGCTGCTGTAGCGGTTATGTCTGTTGACTGCACAGCGGTGTCACTGGAGCCACAATCGATGGCTGCTGTGGTTGTCACGTTCGTTGACGGGCCAGGGATATCACTGAGGCCATGGTCGGTTGCTGCTCTAGCTTCTGAGATGGACATAGCTGTTGACGGTCCAGGGGTCTCACTGTAGCCATCAATCAGAAATGAAACGGGCAAAAGCTCATACGTCGCAAGAGGACGACGACCTCTAAGAATCTTGTGCAAGTGGCCGACCAAACCACCCAGATCATCGAACATCTTCAGTATTGCTTTTCCTTGATATGCTGGCAAACCCGTGGCAGATCTCGAGTGAGAGTCAAACACTCCATAGCATCCTGACGTGTCACGGAACAATGCAAAGCATTCAGGAGCCACAATCAAGATGGCATGGGTTACATCTCCTGACAAGCACTGCACAATCTCCTCAAGAAGTGGCAAACGTTGACTACTCCTTTCACTTGGCTTTTTTGGTGAATCTGATTTTTTCACAAAACCAGCCTTCAGATCCGAGTTGAACACAATGTAAGCATTTCTTTCAGTGAAAACCTGTTTTGGTAACTCCTCAATGGTCAAGTGTGGTAGTACATGCCTGTTGTCGTAGTGATGCTGCGCGATAACGCCTTTGTAGAGAGTATCTCCACGTGCAAGCACCTTATCAAGGGAGGGTGTGTCAAAACACATTCCCTCATTGTGGTCAGCCAGAAAGGTCAGCGCTATGCAGGTGCACTGACTATTTGACCTTTCGGACATCGGGTCAAGTGGGTTGTCCAATAGGTCAGCTTGACAGCGAGATGCCCTTACTGACTGCGGAAAGGTAATTGTATTACTTACCTTACTGCCTGGGCCCTCAGCATAGGTGGGAGGTAGAGTTGTATGACTTACCTCGCTACTGTCCTTGCCACTTACCTTGCTGCCACTTACCTTGCTGCCTTTGACGTCCTCATAGGTGGGAAGATTCACGTCCTTGCTGCCCGGGCCCTCAGCATAGGTGAGAGGTACAGTTGTATTACCTACCTTACTTACCTTGCTGCCTTTGCCATGGGTTAGGGTTAGGGTGGGAAGGGGTGGGGTGGGAAGATGCACATCTGAGACCTCATGGACGAAACACTCCGTCTCCATCTGTTGAGAAAAAGAAAGAATGACAAAATGTCAAACCAAACACATTAATATTAGTAATATTGTTTTGGTTGTGTGTACACTGTACACATGTCCAAAACAGCTACTTTTGAGTAGAACCTGTGTTCCGGCGGATCCAATGTAGTCTTAATTTTACAAGCTATTGTTAATACATTGCATTGTTTAGTTCAAGGTTCACGTTTGTCACATACGTATATCCATACAAACGCAAAGAAATGCTTGTGCCAAGGGCACACTTTGCCTTAATACACAGAGACATGGTCACAGTGACTGACAACAGTGTACACCCACATACCATGCAGCCCAAACAGACAAATCCCAACATACACAACATACAGTGTAACAGTGTACAGCTTAAAAGTGTGTGCAGAGCCTATGTTACAACCCTTCGTTGAGCAACCTGACTGCCTGGGGATACGAACTATTACTGAAACGGGTGGAGTGTGATTTGATGCCCCGGTAACATTTTTTTGGATAGGAGGAGAGAGAACAGGGTATGGGCGGGATGGCTGCTATCTTTAATGATTTTTCTTTTCAAATCTTTTTTTATTAAAGTACAGTCAGTGTCATAATGAGGCAGGTACATACATATATTGATGACACCCCAAGTCCCATTCCCATCACAGTAATCATTCAATCAAATTAGCACGAGATCTGAGGCCATCACGGTACGTACAAATTCAGCATGTGGTAATATAGATTGTATGGAGCTGTGGCAGTGTCGCGGTGTTACATTTTTAACACCGTTAAAACCGTCCATTAATGCAGGGGTTTTCAAACTTTTGTGTCTCAGGGCACCCACTAAATATTTGTTTTAATCCGAGGCACCCCTACATTATAATTTTCACTTTCAGCACCTTATATTTATAGCATATCGTCGTTGTCGGGTGGAAACCTTGTATGTCCAAAAACATTTAGTATTTATCATCTATAAAATGTACTAAACTAGTGAAAACAGCAGATCTATAAGCACACAACGCTTCGCATTGCGAGGCGTTGTGTGCTTGTAGATTGGCTGTTTTCACTAGTTTTGTGTGGCGGTCTTGTATGATGAAGCAGGGCAAAAGACGTACACATTTGAAACTTGGAGATACGGCTCATGACAGAAAGTGATTATGTTGCGAGGAAAACGTTGAGATAATAGCCATTTTGTTTAGAACTGACTGAAAATAACTTTGTACTTCAAGTTTAAAATTATACTAAATAATAATTTTGGTCCAAATAAATTCCAAATATTCTCAAACGATCTCACGGCACCCCTGGACTGCCATCGCAGCACCCCAGGGTGCCCCGTCACCCACTTTGCCCACTAGGTGTCCTGCTTGAAATATCTGGCAAATAGCGAGATTTCCCCAGTAAAAACGGCATGTAGGCATGGAAAAATATAGACAAGGCAGCAGAGCAGAGTGCAGACCTCATAATGAAGCAATAAGCCACAAGAGGCGAGTGGTTACCGGGTATTTTAAGGCTGAGAGGCGTTGGGAAACACGAGGCGGAGCCGAGTGATTCCAACCCTCTCAGCCGGTTACAATATGGCAACATAAATCATTCTAAAAATCCCAATATTGAAGAAAAAGTACACTTCTCCGCCACCAGGAAGAGACATTTCCTTGTTTACCAGCCACATTCCAGGAACGGAAGCCATTGCGTGTCAGTGTAAGATCAGTCTCATGTTAAGAACCATAGTCGATGCATACACATGTTTATTTTCATCCAAATTTAGCTGCTATGTGGGTGAACATCACATCAAAACCACTAGCATAGCAACCTAAACTAAACAGCCGAGTAGTGCCTGGAGAATAGAGGGCGCTTGTTGCCTTTACAAGCCCCGCCCGGAGACATTCAGTCACTGTCCTAAGCATGCGGGCGGTGCTTAGAAGCACCCGCACGGCAGGATTTGAGAGGAAATCAAACGCTCGCTTCTCTAGTTCAGCCTCACCGCACTGTGAAAATAAATGATACACCTGGCTTTGATATAAACTGATTCAAGGTGGGGGTTATAGTTTCAGATACCACGGCAGATGGGACGGATCCATGTTGATGACATGACTTTAGAGATACTGTCTACCACTTTGTGTGATTTTAGGCAAAGTATGAAGGAGCAGTGAACTGTGTGTGAAATGTGTTTGAAAAAAATCGGCCTGATGGTGGTGCTAGATGGGTCAGATCCATATTGATGACTCTATACATACTGTACCGCTTTGTGTGCTTTTAGGGCAAAATCTGTAGGAGCAGTGTCCTAAAAAGTGTTTGGCAAAACTTGGCCTGATGGTGGCGCTAAATGGGACAGATCCATGTTGATGACATTATTATAGACACTATGTACCACTTTGTGTGATTTTATGGCAAAGCGTGTAGGAGCAGTGTCCAAAAAATTGTTTTACAAGAATCTGCCTGGTGGCACTAGTAGAGGGGCATGTGAGAAATGAGTGGAGGTTGTGGTTTGGTAGCCAAGGATTGTGTGTGCAAAGTTTGGCATGGATCGGGGAAACAGTGGCGGACATATGAGTAGAGCAAAAGTGTGACGTGACGGACAGACAGAGACACACCAGTGGGGCTTTTCATAGTAACTTACAACCATGGTCTACAGGACAGGTTGTTGTGAATTAACATACCTCCCAAGTAAGTGGAGGAATTTTTTCACAACCAAATCTGAAGAAACAGCAGATTATGCACCGGCATTGTGTTGACTTACTCATTCTATCTCTGTGCTGTGGTTTGTGTGTGAGACCAGTGTTAGACTGTGTGTGTGTGTGTGTGTGTGTGTGTGTGTGTGTGTGTGTGTGTGTGTGTGTGTGTGTGTGTGTGTGTGTGTGTGTGTGTGTGTGTGTGAGAGAGAGAGTGTGTGGCTGTGCGCTTAGCCATTCACTATGCAGTGCAGCAGCTTGCATGTTATGTTTCCTGCCTCATCAAGGGGCAGCCCTAGTACTCAGTGGTACACCGGTACACAGAGTATCATGACAAGAGTCGAATGAGGTGCCTTCGTAACCATCAACAAGCCAAATAGGTTCAGCGGAACAATCGACCATGACAGTGATTAACCTCTGATTATAATAGCCTCCAGCTCCTTGTTTTATTGCGGCATGCAACACACATACAAACAAAATATACTAGCAAGAGGGGTCATGCTCAAGCTCCCTCAGCCCTATGTTCCCTCACTGAGGTTAAGGTTAGGGTTAGGGTTAGGTATACCAAAAACAACCCCAACATATTTCTGAATTAGCCTACTGAACTATTGCCTGAAATAACTATCACAGGTAGCTTAAACAAATTGGCAACACAAACAAATAATGGTACATTTGGTTACCATCTCTCCATCATTTAGCTAGGGACCACCAGGATCCCCCTCAAGGACCACAGTTCAACAGTGGTTGAGAACCACTGCCCTACTCAGCGACACACAAAAGCATCAAAAGTAGAAAATCTACAAGCTCAAAATCAGCTTGTAGATCTGCTAGTTTTCTTCCATATAATGTACTAAAAAAAGCTAGTGAGGTGCACCCTTGCAAGACATATACTTCATTGTGCAACGGTACTGCACGTCGAGAGTAGCCATACAAGCTCACAAGGCGTGCACATGATTGGAGTTGACCATTAAGGCATCTATAGACTTTATACATTCATATTTAAAGTAATAATATTCAACAAAACGTCCTCTAACATCACTACAAACTTCTTACAGTTTACAACGTTATTTATCACCATATTACAGCTCAATGTAGAAATTAGGCAGTGTGTGTGTGTGTGTGTGTGTGTGTGTGTGTGTGTGTGTGTGTGTGTGTGTGTGTGTGTGTGTGTGTGTGTGTGTGAGAGAGAGAGAGAGAGAGAGAGAGAGAGAGAGAGAGAGAGAGTGTGTGGCTGTGTGCTTAGCCGTTCACTGTGCTGTGCAGCAGCATGCATGTTATGTTTCCTGCCTCAGCAAGGGGCAGCCCTAGTACTCAGTGGTACACCGGTACACAGTATCATGACAAGAGTTGAATGAGGTGCCTTTGTAACCAGTAACAAGCCAAATAGGTTCAGTGGAACAATCGACCATGACAGTGATTAACCTCTGATTATAATAGCCTCCAGCTCCTTGTTTTATTGCTGCATGCAACATACATACTAACAACATATACTAACAACAGGGGTCATGCTCAAGCTCCATAGCAACACATACAGTATACCAAAAAACAACCCCAACATATTTCTGAATTAGTCTACTGCACTATTGCCTGAAATAACTATCACAGGTAGCTTAAACAAATTGGCAACACAAACAAATAATGGTACATTTGGTTACCATCTCTCCATCATTTAGCTAGGGACCACCAGGATCCCCCTCAAGGACCACTGTTAACAGTGGTTGAGAACCTCTGCCCTACTCAGCAACACACAAAAGCATCAAAAGTAGAAGATCTACAAGCTCAAAATCAGCTTGTAGATCTGCTAGTTTTCTTGCACCCTTGCTAGACATATATACTTCATTGTACAACGGTACTGCACGTCGAGAGTAGCCGATATACAAACTCACATGGTGTGCACATGATTGGAGTTGACCATTAAGGCATCTAGACTTTATAAATTCATATTTAAAGTAATACTATTCAACAATAAGTCATCGAACATCACTACAAACTTCTTACAGTTTACAATGTTATGTATCCCCATATTACAGCTCAATGTAGAAATTAGGCAACATGTAGGCTTTGCAGCCACCTTGTGGTAACAATGGACAACAGCAGAACGCATAAACCTGTCCAGCCATTAGATGAGTGATTTGCTCTCACAGTGAGTGACATTTTCCCCCAAAATAATAGCGTGTCAAATGTCCTTACCGCGGCACCAGGGGAGAGGGGTACGTCCACGCCACGGCTCACAGCATATCCTCGGGAGAACGGTGGTGCTGTGACGATCGGAGGACTCGCCTGTGCACAGAAAAGGACAATGTTTACACCATGACAATTCAATTCTGTGTATGGCTGCAAGATGTACAAAGATGTTTTAACACTAGCAGAGATGCTCAACCATTTTGATTTCAAGGACCCCCAGTTTGACTGCTAGGCTTGACCACAGAAGACTGTGCTTGTACTGGTCAGCTCCCAGTGACTTAACGGTAGAAGACTGTGGTTGTACTGGTCAGATTGCAATGACTAACAATCTATCACTGTTTTACTGGGAGCTAACCAAGTCTTCTACTGTGGTTGTACTGTATATTACACTGCAATTTACAAACGACACGTTGTGAGCTTGTAGATCTGAACATTTTGGTGCTGACCTGCGTGTGCATACTGCTTCCTATCAGTGTGGCGTGGACCATTGAGGCAGCTACATACATTATAAACATATCATGATTTGCAAAGGCATGGATGGGGCAGTGTTGCAGAAAATGAAGGCTACCCTAGTGTGACGCACCATGTTTGTTATGCAAGAGGACAAGTGGTCATATGCAGTGCTGAACTTGGCCAACATTACTTGGGAAAGAAACGGTTACTTCGAGATCAAAGATCCACATTTGTCTGGGGACCCCATCTGTAAATATCGTGTGCTAGTAGCTCCCATAAAAGATGTGTCTTGTTAAATCCTGATCCAGGTTTTATAATAATTGATAATTGCTCACTGCGTGTCAAATAACTAAAAACATATCCCTGTCACACCGCGTGCACATGAGTGCAGTGGACGATTAAGGCATCTATAGACATTATAAATTAAATTATATAATTAAATAAAGTAATAATATTCAACAAAACGTCATCTAACATCACTACAAACTTCTTATAGTTTACAACGTTATTTATCCCCATATTACAGCTCAGTGTAGAAATTAGGTAAAATGTAGGATTTCCAGCCACCTTGTGGTAACAATAGACAACAGCAGAATGCATAAACCTGTCCAGACATTAGATGAGTGATTTGCTCTCACAGTGAGTGATTTTTCCCCCCAAAATAAATACTAGCGTGTCAAATGTCCTTACCGCGGCACCAGGGGAGAGGGGTACGTCCACGCCACGGCTCACAGCATGTCCTCGGGAGAACGGTGGTGTTGTGACGTTCGGAGGACTCGCCTGTGCACAGAAAAGGACAATGTTTACACCATGACAATTCAATTCTGTGTGTAGGCAGCAAGATGTACGAAGATGTTTAACACTCTAGCAGAGATGCTCAACCATTTTAACCCATTTAGGCCTAGAAATGATTGAATGCTTTAACCAGTGAAAAATAGCAGATACACAAGCTCAGTAGATCTGTAGATCTGCTTGTAGATCTGCTATTTTTGAAAAAGTCGTGACAATTTGTGCAAATCTTTGAATATTATGTATTTTCAAAGCAAACGTTTGTAACTCAAATTTTGCTTCTGGGTGGTCCCTGGAACTAGATATTTTGAGATGCGGGTACGTGGCCAAATAAATATAATTTTGGGGCTCCTTCACATGAAAAGGTTTGAGAACCACTGACAAAGTAGTCTCTCAAGAACAGACTAACTGAGCTCCAGTTAAGAGAAAAGGAGCTTTTCTTTGACAATGGCTGGCCAGATTGCTGACATAGAAACATAGGGTTTTTCAAAAAAATCTTGGAAGGATTCAAAAGACACTTATAGAATCGGGTCAAAATTCTAATTTTCGCGACTTTTCAAAAATAGCAGATCTACAAGCTCGCAGCACTGTGAGCTTGTATATCTTTTATTACATAAAAGTGGAAACCCTTTGTGTAGGCAACAAGATGTTGAAGATGAAGATGTTTTAACACTCTAGCAGAGATTCTCAACCATTTTAATTTCAAGGACCCCCAGTTTGACTCTCAGTCCCAAGAGCAGAAGACGGTGGTTGTACTGTTCAGGTTCCAATGACGTAGAAGACTGTGGTTGTACTGGTCAGATCCCAGTGACTAACAATAGAAGACTGTGGTTGATTAGCTTCCAGTACAACAGTAGTAGACTGTGGTTATACAGTGCATTGGACTGCAATTTAGTAACGACACTTTGAGACTCTAGATCTATACATTTTGGAGTGGACCTGCACATGCATACACGCAGTCAGTTCAGTTGTGTCTACAACCGTACTGTAGTGAATGGTATAGTAAAATATTCTGCTTCATCTCTTCCCTCGCTTTGCTGTTGTGTCCAGTGCTGTCCAGTGCCATATCAAACAATCTGTAACGACTGTGGTTACCAGGCTCTAGCCATGTTTTTCATGTCAAATTAAAATGTATTTGTCTAGGGACCCCATCTGTAAATATGTTGTGCTTGTAGCTCCCATAAAAGATTTGTCTTGTTAAATCCTGATCCACATTTTCCTCCAAGAAGAAATAATTGATAATTGCTCACTGCGTGTCAAATTACTAAAAAGATATCCCTTGTCACACAGTTACAAGTTACATCTCCTTACCGTGGCACATGGGACGTCACAGCTCACAGCCGTTCTTCGAGAGAGAGGCGTTGTTGTGACTGGTTTGCGCAGAGACTTGCCAGGCGATTTCGGTGGACTCGCCTGCACACAGAAACGGACAATGTGTCACATCACATTAACTCCAAACCTTTTTTCAGTGGAAACCATGACAATTCTTAACAGTGGAAACCCTGTGTGTAGGCAACAAGATGTTGAAGATGAAGATGTTTTAACCATTTGAATTTCAAGGACCCCCAGTTTGACTCCCAGTACAACAGTAGAAGACTGTGGTTTTAATGGTCAGCTCCCAATGACTTAGAGTAGAAAACTGTGGTTTCACTTAATTGGCTAGGCTTGAAGACAATGGTTGTACTGGTCAGCTCCCAGTGACTTAATGGTAGAAGACTGTGGTTGTACTGGTCAGATCCAAATGACTAACAGTAGAAGACTGTGGTTGGTGACCTCTAGTACAACAGTAGTAGACTGTGGTTGTACTGTGCATTGCACTGCAATTTAGAAACGATGCGTCAAACTTGTAGATCTGAACATTTTGGTGCTGACCTGCACGCATACTGGTCCCTATCCATTAAGGCAGGGGTCTCAAGCTGGTGGCCCGGGGGCCATTTGCGGCCCGCGAGACGATATTTTGTGGCCCTCACCTTAATATGAAAGTTTAATGTTAGTGTGGCCCGCAAGTTTTATATGAACCTCAAAACAGTTAATAATACAGTACAGTGAACAGTACAGTACATGTTCCATAAGTTAAACACAACTTGTTTACACCAGGGTCCTTGTTCATCTTATTTTGTGTTAAAAAATAAAAAAGGCATTTGAGAAGATTGGATTTTTCTTTGATGGGGAGATAGATACAGTAGTTGTTAGACTGGTATGAAACTACAGTATGATAAAACAAATTAGTGCATATGCACTCATTTGTTTTATTAGTGCATGTCACGCACATACACGCGCTGCACACGCGTGCATGTGCGCTGAGGCTGCAGCCCAGCCTCAGACAGATTCTGCCTCCAGCAGCCCCAAGGTAAATTGAGTTTGAGACCCCTGCATTAAGGCATCTACAAACATTATACATTCATACCATAATTTGCAAAGGTATGGGGGCAGTGCTGCAGAGAATAAAGGATAACCTAGTGTGACCCGCCATCTTTGTTATGGAAGAGGACAAGTGGTCATATGCAATGCTGAACTTGGCCAACATTACTTGGGAAAGAAATGGTTACTTCTAGATCAAAGATCAACTGACAGCTATAGTCAGCATTACAATAAACATAATAGTACATATCTCCAGCTAAGGTCTCCAAATAAATATATTTATTTAGTCCCAGAATAAATATAGTCCAATGGGGATGTAAGTTTGAAGGTATGGCTAAACACACAGTAACACTAGTAACATGTTTGCTGTGAATAATATCACTGTTGTTAAAGTGAGAGAGAGACTCTGTTATTACAGTCTTTTGTCAACAGATGGCTCCTTTGTTTCCCCAATTCACATTCTATTAAAATTGTCAACATTAACCTTAAATTTACACCAGCGATTCTCCAAAGTTGTCATGTCGAGGACCCCCAAATTGCCACCATTAGTCCGCAGATCCCCATTTGAAAAGATAAGCCAGGATGGCGGGACAACAATGCTGTTTTTTTTTAGAGAGACAGAACACTAGATGGAAAGCTGATGCTGTTTTGCATCAAACTTTGCTGTACTGTTCTATACATTCTGTTTCATTGCTTGCACATTGCACTTGATAGATAACTTGATTGATATATGTGCTTAGCTCTAGGTTCAGCCTAGATATACAGACAGGTAGCTGATTGCAGGGCCATGTGTGATCATTTTGGGTGGGGGTTGCTAATTAGTCAGTTCAAGTTCTGTCTACAACTGTACTGTAATGAATGCTATAGTCAAATATTCTGCTTTATCTCTTCCTATCTTTGCTGTTGTGTCCAGTGCCATATCAAACAATCTGTAACAACTGTGGCTACTAAGCTTTAGCCACGTTTATAGTGTAATTTGTCTGGAGAGCCCCATCTGTAAATATGTTGTGCTAGTATCTTCCATAAAAGATTTGTCTTGTTAAAATCCAGAACCACAATTTCCTACAAGAAGAAATAATTGATAATTTCTCAGAGTGTGTCAAATAAAAAAATAACTAGAAACATATCCCTGTCACACAGTTACATCTTCTTACCGTGGCACAAGGCACGTCACAGCTCACAGCCACTCTTCGGGAGAGAGGTGGTGTTGAGAGGTGGTGTTGTTTGCGCAGAGACTTGCGAGGCGATTTCGGAGGACTCGCCTGCACACAGAAACGGACAAAAGGTTTTTCAGGCATGACAGTGGAAACCCTGTAGCTTTTTGTATAATGTTGACATTTTGTATCTGTCTAAATTAAATAAGGCCTGAACTATAGATACACTTCAATTTACCTTGCTGCCCTTTGGAAAACCTGGGCACTCCACAGGGCTGTTCAGGTTTGATGGCAGGAATGCTTCCATAGCGTTCAAGACCTTAGGGCTAAACCACACAGGATTGCGAGGGATTGAACTCTCTGGCGAGTCGTCCTTTTGTAGAAAGAAAGACAGACAGACAGACAGACAGACAGAATTGAGAAGGATTATGATTATTAGATTAGGGATAATTATAAATCTTCCCCTGATTGGTCCGGTGATTTTCTGATTTCTCATGCCATCTGCCTACAAGCCAAACTCCAGACTGATTATTATATCGTGGAGTATCGTGTGAGTGAATCCACATCATCAGGCTGGCACTGCCAGGCCTTATAAAACCGACAGACACACAGAGTTCACACATCGTGTGAGCCTGTAGATCAGATATTTATTTGATAGTGTCATTAAAGTGTCATTAAATGCTTTTGAATTGGCTACATCAAGGAGAGGAGACAGTATCATACTATTGTATATATGACAGGATGTTGTCTTCTACTGTATGTGTGATGCAGCATGCTGTCTATTAATGAATGCTTAGCCACACCAAGACTACTCCCCCACTCATTCGGCCAACATTTTCAGAAAATAGCAGATCTACAAGCTCACAGCATGTCACGCTAAATGGACTGCATCTTTGTAGAACAGAGCACCCGTTTGTTTCACTAGTCAAAGGAATGTCGGAAGTTGATTGGGAACGCTGTTCTCAACCGCTAACTAGTACAAAGCGAGTAGAGCACGCACTGGGTCCCAACAATAGGTATTAAGAGGGTTTTAACCTGTTGCTGCTGCTGCCGCTGCTGCTGCTGCGATAGCCAAGTTGACGACTGCCTGGGAGGTACGGGAGGCGGGCTGGTCTGAAATGACAAATGCAGATTGATGAGTAAAATGTTAATACCCTAACAGAGTATCCCTTTTCACAAAGCACTGACAGGATTCAACACTTACCCTCACACCAGGTGAACGTGGTACACGCACTTCACGACTCACAATCACTCTCGGAGACACAGTGCGGACTGGAGGTGGTGGCACCACAGCTGGCTTGGAGGGTGACTTCTTGGGAGTCAGCTATGCATACAAAGAGAAAAATGTTTACAGCCTCGGAAATAAGAACCCTGTCAACTTAGCTTGTATTTATTTAGAATTAAGATGTCCGGACGAACCTGTGCTGTCTGGACTGTTCGCTGCAGCTCGCTTTCAACTGCCATTACAATCGAAAAAGCCAACACCGACATCCCATACGAATCAGAAAGATGCACCTGAGAGACATAATACAACATTTTCAGAATCCAATAGACATTTTAATATTCCGTTAGTTGATATGTAATGTTGTATTCATATGATCTACAAATAATGCATAATCTCCACATGACTTTTGAAAACAAAGATTGCACTTACATTGTCGCGACACCAGAGTTCAGACTGTGTCAGCGGAAACAGATCTGTCGTGCCGGTGTATGTGACACCTTAAATAAAGAAAGAACATAAACATTTTAAACATGCCTTCCCCAGTAAACCACAAGGTTGAGCACAGAGGAGGTAAGTAACCCTAATCGGGAGATAAGCGACAGTCACGTCACATACACAAACTGTAGAAGGCAATCGTAGCCAATCAGGAGGGAATATGGTAAATGGGACAGATCCAGACAGACTGTGTGTGTATGTGTGTGTGTGTGTGTGTGTGTGTGGGGGGGCGGGGGGACACGACATGACTATAAGTTACTCATTACGTAAGCCTTTATATTATTATCAATATTACATTTATATGTTGTAGCACAATCTGTCTCTCTGCATTCTATGATCCTATAGTTTGCTGAGACACTACGCTCTCTCTCTGCATTCTATGATCCTGTAGTTTACTCAGACGCTACGCTGTCTCTCTGCATTCTATGATCCTATAATTTACTGAGACGCTACGCTGCCTCTCTACTTTCTATGATCCTATAGTTTACTGAGACGCTACGCTGTCTCTATGCATTCTATGATCCTATAGTTTACTGAGACGCTACGCTGTCTCTCTGCATTCTATGATCCTATAGTTTACTGAGACGCTACGCTGCCTCTCTACTTTCTATGATCCTATAGTTTACTGAGACGCTACGCTGTCTCTCTGCATTCTATGATCCTATAGTTTACTGAGACGCTACGCTGTCTCTCTGCGTTCTATGATCCTATAGTTTACTGAGACGCTACGCTGCCTCTCTGCATTCTATGATCCTATAGTTTACTGAGACGCTACACTGTCTCTCTGCATTCTGCATTATATGATCCTATAGTTTACTGAGACGCTACACTCTCTCTTTATTCTATGATCCTATAGTTTACTGAGACACTACACTGTCTCTCTTCATTATATGATACTATAGTTTACTGAGATGTTACGCTGTCTCTCTTTGCATTCTATGATCCTATAGTTTACTGAGACACTACACTGTCTCTCTGCATTCTATGATCCTATAGTTTACTGAGACACTACGCTGTCTCTCTGTATTCTATGATCCTATAGTTACTGAGACACTACGCTGTCTCTCTGCATTCTATGATACTATAGTTTACTGAGACACTACGCTGTGTCTCTGCATTCGTATAGTTCAAAAGGTCCTGCAACTACTTGAACCCTAGCATCCCTATTTGTGGGGAATATTTTCAAAAAAATAGCCAGTGTACAAGCTCACAACGAGTCACATTGTGAGATCAGCCTAACCAGACATTATCTGTTGTGTATGCATTTCTTTTACTTACCACAGAAGTTAGCCGCACGTTTGAAAGCCTCGCGAAGATCGTTCTGGCGGCTGATGTCAACATTCAGGCGAGGTGGAAAGTCAAGGACGAAAACCTATAAAAAACAAATTGTTCATCGTGAAAAACAACATCTTCTCAAACATTTGGAGGCATTTAAATGACCACGATAGAAAAAAGTATTTGTAAGTATCAACTTACATGCTTCCAGCGTCGTAGGGCCGTATCGAGGAGCCTGCGGAAGTCGTGTCCTGCTTGGCTTACACTTTGACCTCCCAGGTCGTTGCTTGTTGCCAAAATGCAGACGATGTCCGGGACGTGTGGAACAACGGCGTGTCTCACTTCTAGCTCAACGTCTGCTGCTTTGGCACCGGGGAAGGACATCAGACCAAAGCTCAGGTCAGAGTTTGGCATGGTCACATATCCATCAACGATAGCGCGTAGATGAGATTCCCCGATGACCAGTGCAAACTGTTTCAAGAGAAGAAAAACAACAACAAAAAATCAATGCTTTATTGTGTTAACAGTCACATTTACTCCTCAAGACTTAATACACAAGCAAATAAAGATACCTTCTTGTTTGACAAGTCAGCTGGAATGAGGGACTTGTGCTGCTTTCCTGTCAGGCGTGAAATCGGCCACTGCCTGACAGAGTGCCGTCTCCCTGTACCAAAGGCTGGTAGCTAAAACAGACACAGATAAAGATGAGGTGTTGACACTACAGTTTAGGCATTTAGCAGACACTTTTAATCTAAATTGACTTACAATAAGCAGGTAATAGATCAATATAATAAGCAAGATATTGTCAGTGCATCCACAATAATATAACAATGCATAGGGATATCAATCTAGAAAAACAATAACATAAGTAGACCATGCACCTAATCAGTAAACATGTTTCTAAAACCTAAAAATGCTCCAACTTCATGTATGGTCATTGAGGGAAGGGGAGTGTTACAGTAGTGCTATGGGTTTAGGTGGAGTCTGAAGAGGTAGTTCTATGTGAGACAGGGAGTTTATTCCACAGTTTGGGGGCCAGGAGGGAGAAGAGTCTAGGACAAGTCGATTTTTGTCCTGGGGTTTTTAGCGAGGGTTCTGTCAGCATCCCTGTGTTGGCTGATCTGAGTGAACGGGTGGAGTTGTAGGGGTTGATCAGGTTTTGGAGGTGGTCTACTAAGGTGGACCACCTGTCCCTGGCAGTTAAATAAAACTTTGGGGCAGGCGTAGTTTGCTTTCAGGTTGGCCGACCGGGCAAGTGCTTGTTTGAGAGGGAACACAGCCATCTAAAAACACAACCCCAGATATCTGTCTAAACACCTGAACGTGGCCAGAGCGCTCTGCCCTCTATTCTGTGGACTGTAAAATAGGAGCACTGTGTAAGCTACAGTATAAAGTGTTGTTTTCACTGGCACTAAAATAAAAAATATAAAATAGCATACCTGTTTAGCCATGGTACTCTGGCTGGTGGCTGGTGGGGAGTTGCTGAATCGAGCCACCTGTTTGATTGAAAAAAATGATTAGAAGGTTGCATAGGAAACAGTACGGTTTTACAGTAATTTTCTCACTGAAAAGGTTTGCCTCTAAGCAAATCCATTTGTCAGCAGAAGATTCACATTACAGTATTATCTGACCACAAATAGGTCAGTGCATTATACCTTTTGCGCGGGTGAGGAGCAAGGTGTTGTAGACGCTCTCGGTTTCACATCCACCTGGACCAACGGTTGCGCATGGTTTTCCGTCTAAAAAACAAAGAAAAAAAAACAAATAAGACCAATATAACTCTGGTATAAAGTGACAATATAGAGAACGGACATAAGATAATCATTTCATTGATAATCCCACTGTGAAGATTCAGGTGCACACATTTCTTTTACCTCGCCAGGCGGTGCTACTGAGCGGTTTCTCGCGGCTGCGGCAGCAGCGGCGGCGGCGGCGGCGGCGGCGGCGGCGTGGCGTTGGGCAGCTGCTCTGGAACGCTTGTTTCCTCTGGCCATTGTTCTGGTGGTACCTGTAGACTTACAAAGACAAAACTCAAACAACAAGTGTTAGTAACACAATACAATCAATAAACTGGGTCAAAATATAATACAAATCACAGACAGAGACAAGATACAGTCACACACAGAGAGAGAGAGAGAGAGAGAGAGAGAGAGAGAGAGAGAGAGAGAGAGAGAGAGTGTGTGTGTGTGTGTGTGTGTGTGTGTGTGTTGTGTGTGTGTGTGTGTGTGTGTGTGTGTGTGTGTGTGTGTGTGTGTGTGTGTGTGTGTGTGTGTGTGTGTGTATCGAGCGCAAATCGTGCCACATGGACGTTGCTACACTCGCGCGCACGCATTCGATTTTATCTGTGTTGTACTGAACGCATGAACGTCTCCTGTCATTTTCAAATGGCTTTTGAATCAGAACGCGCAAACGTCGCCGGCACGCGTCCCTGTGTGCCTTCTCTTTTGTGCCTCACAGGGGAACGCGAGGTCGCGTAGTGTTAGGCGTTTGTGGCGAACGCATGTGTTAACGCACGCATACATCTAATGGCCATGTGGCCATCATGCGTGAGACGACACGGTCAAATGCAGCGCCGCCATGAACTGTACGCGTGATTGACTTGTTGCTCTGCTCTGGAACGCACGTGTGAGATGTGTGCCACCCATTTGATTCTCAGCGCTAAACCTGCGTGTGTGTGTGTAGACGTGTATATCAAATAAAACATCCAGACGTTCATGCGAGCATGCGTTGGTCTGTCTCCACTGTGGGCTGCATGCTTTCTGTGCTCCTTGGCTGACGTAGCAAATTTGCTTTATATAGGCCTATTTGAATTGGGATAAAATACAGACCCTCAAGGACCACCGGTGGTCCTTTGGTGAGTTGGTGGTCCTGGTGGTCCCCCCCCCCCAAGGACCACCGTTGGCCAAGGACCACCGTTGGTCCTTGGGGGAAGTTCCAAGTGGTCCACAGCTAAATTATGGAGAGTTGTTAACCAAATGGATCTTTTAAATCTTTAGAGTATAAAGTGAAACCAAATAGATTTCGTTTCATTTTCTGGAAACACCCCGCCATTCCGAATATATTATTTATTATTATTTGGGCGATGATGTGATGTTGAAATGTAACTTTCAGATCAGCGCATGCATGAGTCACGGCCTTGCGCCCTGCTGGTTGGGACTAATATATTAAGTAGAAGTGTGTTGTGTTTATGGACTAAAATAACAGATGCTGGTTATTTTATTTGTTTTGCCCATTTTTATATTTGCATTTTAACCAAATGTTTTAATCCTTGACTGATTGAGACTATACATATTTCGTTAATTTATTTATATTTATTTATTTATTTATTTATTTATTTAACTGTTTTTGTTTTGTTTGGTGTTCCTAAGTTGAGCCCTTCGGAATGGCTGCCTTCTGGTTAAGTTGTCAGTTAAATTGCTTTATTTATTATTTGTTTAGTTCTGTTCAGTTATGTTGTGTTTAGACCTTTATTTCGTTATTTGTTTGTTTTGTTTATTTAACTTCAGCTCTGAGCAGCGGCCTGGCCTGCCGGGCTCAATTTGTCACGCACATGTCGGGCTTTGGGCTGGGTCGGGCTTGAGAAAAATAAATAAAGAAAAAAATTGGCAAGATCTGTGCTTTGCATCCCGGCCAGCAGCAGTTCCAGTGAACGGGTTTTCAGCGCTGCGGGCAGAACCATCTCCGAGCGAAGGACATCGTTGAACGATTTTCTTCATCACAATTTATAAGATCGGTGAGTACAGCCTAGCCTTTAACTGTTGGCAATATATACCCAATGGCCAACGTAGAATGTAGTCATCTTGGTCTCTTGTGATCTTATCATTTATTTATAAATGTATTTTATTTAATTTCAGCTGCTTGCTGTCTGATTGGATTATTCGCCGGTGCGGCCTCCCGGCGCGGCCTTGCGCCCAGCGCTGGATTTTTGGGACTATTAAACTGAACGAATAAGTGTTGATTCATACAAAGAAAAGTGCTGTGTTACGGACTAAAATAACAAATGCTGTTTATTTTATTTGTTTAGCCTATTTATATACTTTAATTTAACCAGGGAATGGGAATGTTTCGTTGCTTGACTGATTAAGGCTATTCATTCTAATATTTTATACACATACTTAACTTGAGATTGTTTATTTTAATTGCACAAATGTCGCACAACGCAAACTCAAAGGATTGTTCATTGTTAAATTGTCCTCGGGAGTCGGGACCTGTTTCACAATTGAATAAAGACAGTTGGAAAGGGGTATCATGTCTCTGTTCTTCACCAATATTTAAAATGTAATGAAAACAAAAGGCCGCCGCTACACGCACTCTGCAATTAAGCTTGTTTAGAAAAATGTCGGTCTTCGGGCCGGGCCGGTCTCCAATTGTCAATTATGTATCGGGCTTTGGGTTAGGGTTAGGTTACATTAGATTTCTGACCATTCTGGCCGCCTCCTCCCCTCATTGATTTAATTTCTGATCACCCCTCCCTCCATCGCACATAGTGTATTATTTGTGAGGAGTTGCTCACATTTAGATGAAAGGAAAGTGCTTCTGGAGTCACTTGTATATCATATATAGGCTATAGGCTAATATAATATAGGCCGATGTGTGGGTCTCTCGCCCTAGCTCGCGCGCGCTGCTCTAGCTGTGCCAAATCATGTCCAAATGGAGACGCTTTTGCGCAGCGAGTGAGCCAGCGGAGGGCAAGACGAGGGGCAGAGAGAGAGAGAGAGAGAGAGAGAGAGAGAGACGTTGTCCTCTTCGTAGATATTCATATCTTGCTAAAGTATTTTCTGTCTGGTTTATTGCTGGTAGATTTTGCGAGACTCTCCCGCCGCCGCTGGTTTTATTTTTTGATTGCCCGTTTACGAACGTTGACCGCTGATAAATAGGCTAATGCGGCGCTTGCGGGGGTCCTGCGGTTACACACAGGGAGATGGAGGAGGCATTATTATGCAGCTTGGATACATTCATGTCCCTGGACAGACGTGCACGGATGATTCCTTGTTTCGGATGACAAAGTGCAGTGCGAGCGCAAACGTATCAATTAAATATGCAAGAATGTGGCAACTTCACCCCTCCCATTCGCACGACTAAACCGAATTATATTATGAGAATGTGGCCTCACCATTTAGGCCTACTGCTAATCTGCATAGATTCTCTGCCATTCCGCCATTTTTTTTGTACCATGCATGTTCCAAGCTCCTCCATGCTCCGGTTTAGATAACTACTGTACAACGCATTTGCCCTTCGCAATAGGGCCAGGTCTGTCTGTCTGTCTGTCTGTCTGTCTGTCTGTCTGTCACGCAGCAATGCATGCATGCGCTCAGCGGAGAGGCAGCCCCTTGCCTAGTTAGTAAAGCCTGGTGTGCGAGGTTACCTAGTTAGTAGTATAGTAATAAGGGTAATAATAACCCCTCCCCCTCTCTCTCTTTCCTTTAGTTGTCTTGTTATAGGCATATAGGCATAAAACGTACGGCTAAAGTGGATCAATGGATGTTTTATAATATAATAGGCCTAATCATATCTTTTAATTACCTCAACATTTTACTTGAGTATACAGTATAAGTAAATCTACTTAGTTACTTTGCCCCACTGCGCCCAGTGAGAGCAGAGAGAGAGAGAGAGAGAGAGAGAGAGAGAGAGAGAGAGAGAGAGAGAGAGAGAGAGAGAGATCTCGGCAAGCGCCGAGGTCCATTTGGTTACCAACTGTCCAACTCCATCATTAATAAACTGGGGATTGTGGACCACCTCAAGCCTCAAGGACCACTGGTGGTATTTGAAGCAGATGATCAGATCGTGCAAAACTCGGAATACCCCGAAACGCTTTGCGTGGTGTCACAGGCGAGAGAGATGAAGCAGGGATCCCCACAACCTTCATAGATTCCATATAGTTTCATTGTTTGACAGCACAATCATTTTTTTTGCGCAGCCTCCTCGCCAGCATGGTGCTTTAAAACGGCGAAATTAAACAAATATAGGCCTATTCGCTATATAAATATTTTGTTCGTGGGCCTGTGTTTCGCCGTTAATAGTTCTCCTTGGCTTTATTTATTTTTTCCTATAGGCCTACGCCAATGTAATGTGCACAGGAGTATTTTAGTTGCACAAAAAACAACCGCTCGCCCAGAACGAACCAACGGCGCAGTACAAAACCAAGGCAGGCAGGGTCCATTTGGTTTCATTTTACGCTCTCAAGAGTTAAGGGTCTATATAGTTCCGTTTGGTTACTCTCCATATTTTAACTGGAGATCACCTGCATGGAAACCCTAACCCCTCAAGGACCAACACAGCACTGGTGGTCCCCGGACCACTGGTTGAGACCCACTGCTGTAGACTCAATATACTGTAATCATATCGAACAAAAATAAATACCCTATGAATTCAATGAAATGTCGGCTTGACAAGTGTAACGCTGACACTGCATGTGTAATGGATGTGTAATGAATGGATGGATGAAATAATAAAATGTACTTTTCATCATGTCTGTTGCTAAGGTATGGCAACATGACTGGTGTCTTGCACGCACGCGAGGGCGCGCGTGCAAGACACCAGTCATGTTGCCATACCTTAGCTTTTGCTGAACTGACGCCACTGGTAAACCCCGACTCTGCAGGGTCTCCAGCGAACAAGACAGCGCTGATTTGGGACAAGCGCTAGAGCTGCAGGCAGCTCGCCCCGTGTTGCGTATCTATAGCAGATATACAAGCTCATAGCGTGGTGAATTGCGTGAGCTTGTAGCTCTGATATTTTCAACGCGCGTCACCATCGTACGACGAATAGGGCCTAGTAGCGGGGCTGTTAAGGAGAACAATACTTCAGTTCTGGAAAGAAGCACCACAATTTTACAGAGTGTACCTCTTGGGTCATTCTTTAGAAAAATCACATTAGACACTTAATTTTCAAAATGTCCGCCAGTTTTAAAGATGGCCGCCTTTTCGGATATGTTTTACAGTACGCCAGCCAGTTAATATCGAATTTTCATAATATTAGAGTTGTTTTGTAGGTTTTAAAACATCCTGAGTTCATTTATTACACTTTTAAAGCAGCCAGAATAACCTTTCTGACTTTTGGTTGGGGTCTTTCCTCACCTGGGACCCCCCAGACAGACCCCTGAGCCTATTTCAGTAATCGCTCTGCTCCTGCACCAGAACAATGTTAAATTAGATCTGAAATATGCTCTGAAATAAAAAATGACTAGTAGCAAATAACAGAGGTCTTCCACGGGGGGTCCGGGACCCCTGGGGGGGTCCTCAGAGCTATTACAGGGGGCCTGCCAAATCTCGATGAGATCTTTTTTTTTTCTTTTTTTTTTTTACATTTGAAACTTTGAATGTTTTTATGTATCCTGGTTTTATGTATTGTACTTTGATGGTTTATTAGTATTCTCAGTATTATTTATAATGTTTTTTGTGTTAAAACAGTTATGGTTGACAGCTGTTACTGCAGGGATTGCAATAATGAAGGTATTGCAACTTTTCACTTTGGGTGCAGAACAACATTTCCATTTATTGCACTGCACTCACACTGACAACACATACACACACACACACACACACACACACACACACACACACACACACACACACACACACACACACACACACATTTTAACCATTTATTTATGTCCACACAAAGGAGATGCATACAAGGACACAAATAGTATAGGTGCAGTAGAGTAACATTTACAAAATCATGGCATTATGTCTTCATGATACAATAGCAAGGCACTTGGTACTCTACGGGTATAAGTAACAGCGTCTCCGCCATATGTGGCGGCTGCCGATTATAGCGGAGACGGAACAATACTTTGCCAGCCTTTTTGCCTCTTTTTTAGGCACTCCAAGTTGTTGAAACCCTCTAACAACCAGCCTGTGGGTATGTCCTAGGCTGCCAAATATGAAAACAAATAGTCTGCACCTGTACCCCAGCTCTGAGATCGTATTTAGGAGAGGTTGGTATTTAATGACCTTGGTCATGAAAGCTTCCTCTAGGCTAGGGTCAAAGGTGCAGGCCATCTCCAATACAGACACTTCCCTGGACTCTTCATCAACCACAACAACATCTGGTGTATTAGCTGTCAAAGATGCAAACATTTCCAAGTTATCACAGAGATGAAACATGGATGGAATGACACGGGAATGTTTGTACACACACACACACACACACACACACACACACACACACACACACACACACACACACACACACACACACACACACACACACACACACACACACACACACACCTCTTTGTTATTGTCACCCCAAAACCCTCACCTTATCCTCTTATAGAGCCCATGGTTAATTACGCCCAAAGAGATTCACTACACTACAGTAATTTCAGACATGCAGGATATATTCGTCTTCATCATCATCATCATCTTCAATGTCCAACCTAATAGTGTTGACACAGTCTCCACCATAGCATAGAGTGAAAGGCAGGTTATTTGAGCAGCTGCACCGTCCCTTACAACCTGCTTTGCAGACACATTTGATGGGCTCAAGTACTGCCTTTGGAGCAGGGAGAGCAAGAAAACTGAAACCTGGAATATACCCTCCACTCTCTGAATTCCATCTATTTTCTTCGATTGGTGGAAGCACAGGGAAATTTGTCAGGTATGATTTATCCTGCATTGTGACAGAGTTGGCACGGAGGTAATGTGGTAGCAGTGCAGCACGAGTTGGAGGTAGCATCTCACCCTCCAAGTTATTTGACAGAAATAGTTCCCATCTGAGTAATCCCAGGGTTGTTGGACCTTTTGAACTGTAAACATGGCATGCAAAATGTTCGGACTGCAATGTTGATGGAAGCTCACAATTTATAAGCTCAGGAGGAATGGCCAATGACCTTGCCAAGGTCCTTGAAGCGGTTAGTGGCTTGGTCATCATCATCATCATCATCATCATCATCATCAAGTAGGCATTGACCCATGTCTTTTTGGTGATTCCAACAAATGTTCTTCCCCAGTCAACACCTGAAAAACGCAAAGGAACCCTTGACATTTGTAACATCAACTTGAACTCACTCGAATATATCAATTTCCTTTTTTTGTACCGGAGGCAAGGACTTGATAAGGAATCGGGGTATCAGCCTCTTCATGTGTTTGCACTTCCTCAAAATCATGTCCCTTGATGAAGGTATCGTATTATGATGCCTACTTCGTCATACCTGACAAATTGCCCTGAGCTTCCATCAATTGAAAAAATAGATGGAATTCAGAGAGTGGAGGGTATGTTCCAGTCAGGTTTCTTGCCATCCCTGCTGCAAAGGCAAAGCTCATCAAATGTGTTTGCAAAGCAGGTTACAAGGGACGGTGCAGCTGCTCAAACAATAACCTGCCTTGCACTCTCCTCCCTGCAAATGATATAGTGGAAACTGTCAACATTATTAGGGAGGACATGTATAGTAGTGAATTTCTTTGGGTACAATTGACCGTGAGCTCTTTAAGAGGATAGGGTGCGGGTTTTGGGGTGACGATAACAAAGAGGTGTGTGTGTTGTGTTGTCAGTGTTAGTGCAATGCAATAAATGGACATGTTAGACTGTTTGCCCAAAGTGAGAAGTTGCAATACCTTAATTATTGCAATACCTGTGAACCTGTCTGTCTAACACACACATGTTATAAATAATACTGAGAATACTAATAAAAACAGTTTCAAATGTAAAAATATATATACATATAAAAAAAAGGAACTTCCCCATCAAGATTCGGCAGGCCTCCTGTAGTAACTCTGAGGACCCCCTAGGGGTCCGGGACCCCTGTGGAAGACCCCTGGGTATTTGCTACTACTCATTTTTGCTTTCAGAGCCCAGTTACAACAACTTTAATGCTTCAGTTATGATCTAATTTAACATTGCTCTGGAGCAGGAGCAAAGCGACTACTCAGATAAGCTCAGGGGTCTGTTTGGGGGGTCCCAGGTGAGGAAAGACCCCAACCAAAAGTCAGAAAAGTTATTCTGGCTGCTTTAAAAGAGTAATAAATGAACTCACGATGTTTTAAAACCTACAAAACAACTCTAATATTATGAAAATCGGACATTAACTGGCTGGCGTACTGTTCAGAGGCAGCCATCTTGGAAACATGGCAGCCATTTTGATTTTTCAGTGTCTAACGTGTTTTATCATAGGAACAACCCCTAAGGAGTACTTGTGAAAAGTTTTAGGTTTCTTTCCACTTGTGAAGTATTTTAGTGCAAAAATGCATTTACCTGCCCCGCTATAGGCTGATTTTTAACAGCACACAGCACAGAAGAAGCACGCTCACCCTTCGGGATTTAAACCACGCTGACAGATCATGATACAAAAATTATGATTTGTTTTAATGGTTGTAGCCTACTACTTTAACCAAATAATAATAAGAATAATAGGCTTAAATCTGATAAAATAGCCCAAAGGGAGCCACATGATAAAATAGCCTATATAAGGGAGACATTTTCCCAGCCGGTCACAGTGTCCGGTGCCGGTGG